>NC_057792.1:10953320-11253320 GCF_014905175.1 Aphidius gifuensis
CACGATGTAAAATTGCAAAGGCCTTCTGTTAATTAACAAAAGTAATGTCAAATAAATAATTTTTTTCTTTATTTTAATCAGCAGATGCGTCTAAATCCAGGACCTTTTGAGCAGTTATTTCAAGAAGTTTTTTTATCATTACAAAAAGTTTTTTATTCATAAGGAGAACTTTTTTTCTTCTTTCAAAACTAAAAGTTTCCCATAACGAAAATTCTTTTCTCAAGACGTTTTGTTATCAAATATAGAATTTTTTTTTTTATAGTATACTTGATAAAATGGTAGCTGTTAGGGCTGATATGGCATTGGGATTTTCCTGTAATTTTTTTTTCACGTTGTCCAGCCCGGTATTGCCGTAAACGTTGAGTGCTTGAAACAGGTGAAGATGTTAAAGCTAAGTTAGATCGGTTTTTGTTTTTTCAAGAATACCTATTTATGTGATATTTTTGAATTACAATTTAAATCAAGTGTTGAAGAATAAGTATTAAATTACCATTTTTGTTTTCATTATTCTGATCAACATTCAATTTGTTGGGATCAGTATCCAATTTAGATTCATTAGAGATTTGTGATGATACAGACATTTTTTCCGTCTTCTTACAACGTTTTGCGTTCATATTAAACGATTCCGAATAGAGATTAATATACTATTTTTTATTGTTATATTTTTATATATGTACTTATGAACCTATTTATTATAGTGTTATGTATATCTATACAATAAAAAGACGTGGCCGTGGAAACGCAGTTTCACGTCAACTATTGGCCCGATTGACATGAAATTTGGCATAGATATTTAGTTTGAGTTCAGGAGAGTTTAAGTCCACGAAAATATTACTCAGACTACCTTTGACTAGTATGAAATAAAATAATTTTCAAAACAAAAATTTGATAATGACAGCTTACAAAAAATATAAATACAACTGATATTCTAAAATTTCGACAATGATAATGCTATGGTGCCGGCTATGACACCTGATGACAACCATGAGACCAATACTATGAGGCGATATATTTTTTTTTTTTTCCAGTTATGCGCATGCATTTTTTTTTTTTCTTCATCTCAAGCTGTACTAGACTGTATTTCATGCCACGTTGCCTATGCTATATGTATACTGTGTTACATTCCACGTTTCATTCAACGTTTCAGTTTTCATTACACTACTTCCGTCCCCGATTTTCGTGACTAATTTTTCTTCCACCTACCCTCCAAAAAGAAGTTTCACTTCAAAAATGATTTAGGAGTCGTTTTTTTTAACCTGCCCCCGTCCCCTCTGGACCGTTTGCGTCCGTTCCCCCCTCGAGCACCGACAAGCTAACCCACAAAACTCCGCAAGCCCATACGCGACTACCCTTCGTGATCCACTATCCCTCGTGCTCCGCTACCCTAAAAACTGCCACTATTATTTATTATTATTTTTTTATTATCATAGCAACCACGGTTGCAGCAAAATTCATTTCTTCATGACAATTTTGTGGGTGTTTACCCGAGTGGAAATTTCAGTCCGACTCGGATCCAGGTCGGATCCGATTTACCTGATTACATATCCGAATCGGATCAGGCTGGCCGAGTTGGATCCGTTTCAAATCAGGGAAAGCGGATCCGGTTAGCCTTAGCCAAACCTGACTGAACTCGGAGATAACTTTGAATAAAAAAATAAAGTCCGATTAAAGTCCGGCAATCTGGATCCGATTTGGATCGAGAAAGAGTAAGGAAAGCCGGATCCGGTTAGCCTTAGCCATAACGGATCCGAAAAGTGTCAGGAAACCCGGATCCGGATTACCTTAGCCATACTGGATCCGATTCAGATCAGGATCCGGCCAAGCCGGATTCAATTTCCACTCGGGTAGTTTGAATATTTTTTATTTCACTATCCAGTTTTTCATGATTGAGTATTTTTGATAACTTGATCATTCAGTTACAAAAGCAGCAAATAATAATTATGTTTTTTTCCGTATTTCAAAAAACCCTTTTTACAATTCACACATGATCAAACTCTCTTCATTTATCAAACTCTCGATCACTTCATTTTTCAATTTTTTTTATTTCTGTGATGCAATTAAATATTTGATTTTTCAATTATTAATAAGGAGTAACGTGGTTGACGTTTAGAAGTTTGTTTCTTGACACAAACCATCTAAACAACTCATTTCTTTCTTCAAAGATGTTTTTGCCAAGAAGTTTATTTCTACCGTCAAGAATTATTCTTCTTTTTTTTATCAAAAAAATTTCTCAGTGTACTAATCAGAATATTTAAATCAATTCAATTCGGCTCCCTATCATGTACCTGTTCTTTTTCCTGTTGATTCCTTGGCCAAAGTGTTACAGTTAAGAAGATTTCACCCAAATTCTGACGTGGTTTCGCTGGATCTTTTAAGCTCAGTACTATATCTTGAGCATGGCCTAGCTCTAAAAGAGTAAGATCTAATGGCGCAGCACCCATAAAATCATCTTGAAGGCCCCAGTCATAATCGAAAACCTAAAAAAAAGAAAAAAAATAGTTAAATGTTATAATACAATAAGGAATATAAAAGCCCGATCAACAAAGAAACGTTATGAAATTAATCTCTAATACATTTTTTTTCGGAACGATGCTCAGAACGGTATTTGAAATGTTTATAAAACGTATAGAAAGTTTTTAATTTACTGAATATTTAAATAATACGTTTCTCTAGTCTTTTTCAAAAATCAATCGAAAATGATTTAAAATTAACGTTAAAGATACATATTAAGTGAATAGATTCCGAAATGTTTCTGTATAAACGTTTTTAATCTATCAATCCATTTACAATTATGAACCGATACCTAAAATACGTGTCTAATATGTTTCAGAATAAGTCTTTCTCAAACGTTACGAATTTAACATTTCATATATATTTTTATAAAACGATTGAAAAATCATTCTGTGCATCGTAATAACAAATTATACTTTAGACGTAAAAAAAAGCAATTTACCCAGGTAGGATCCCACAAGGGTGAACGGCCGTGCCAGGCTTGTTACAAGCTTGTGTTTCCTAGCCTTGGTGGACTAGAATGTGCCTAGCTTGGCACAGAAAATTTTTCCAGTCATTGCACAAGACTTGTTAATCTAGGCTTGTACCAAGCCTGTGTCGATTGTTATTTCCAAGCCTCACACAAGGTTAAAAATTCGAAGCTCGTGTCAAGCTTGTATTTACAGTCATTGCACAAGACTTGTTATTCCAGGCTTGTACCAAGCCTGTGACAATCGTTAATTCCAAGCCTTACACAGGGTTAAAAATTCCAAGCACGTATCAAGCCTGTATTTACAGTCATTGCACAAGACTTGCTAGTCCAAGCTTGTACCAAGCCTGTGTCAATCGGTAATTCCAAGCCTCACACAAGGTTAAAAACTCCAAGCTTGTGTCAAGCCTGTATTTACAGTCATTGCACAAGACTTGTTAGCCCAGGCTTGTACCAAGCCTGTGTTAATCGTTAGTTCCAAGCCTCACACAAGATTAAAAATTTCAAGGTTGTGTCAAGCCTGTTTTTCCAGTCACTAGACAAGCCTTGTTAATCCAGGCTCGACACAAGACTGTCCTCTTGATTTTTCCCGCCCTCACACGAGCCTCGTAATACAGCCTTGTTTCAAGCTGGTGCCCATTGTTTCACCAAGCCCGACACGAGACTTGACTTATGCATATATTTAACTCAAAAAAAAAATTATAGTAATTAGATATATAAATTTAATATAAATTTCAAATAAAAATTATCAGGCTTTGACTATTGTGTGAGGCATTCGCGAGGACTGTGTGTTTAGTCTCAATAGAATTTATTTATATAAAAAATTTTGACGACCACTTTATCAATACCCCGATGGTCGACATGATAGTGCATTGGACTTCCACGTGAGAGGCCCCGGATCGATCCCGCGTCGCGTCCCTAGTTTTTCGTTTGATTATTATCGTTTAATAGAATTGTCTGAATTAAAAAATAACAATGTCGGAATTATTAAATTAACAATAATAATAGATTAACCATAATAATTTATTTATATTTTTTTAAAAATTGTTTTTGGAAGCTTGAGTCAAGCCCGAGGCACAAGCCTTGGCACAAGGCTGGAATACGAGTCTTGACACGAGGCTGGGACACGAGCCTTGGCACAAGGCTTGTCATCAAGCTTGTAACATAGGCACATTTCCAATCGCTTAGCAACCTTGGCACAAGCTTGTAGCACAAGCATGTAAGCCTTGTGCACAAGCTTGTGCCAAGCCTGGCACAATCGTTTACTCCTACCTGGGTAGGATTACTTGTTGTTGCCTCTCTTTGAAACTAAAAAAAAAGCTATTGAATAGAGATTTTTGAGACGTTTTTTAGATGTAAAAAATTTATGTATTCAATACATTGGAGCCAAATCGTATTTATCATATTAGATAGAATATATATAAAAAACGTTATTTACGTAGCAATCCAAAACGTACGATTTCCGGAAAATATCCGGAAATTTACCAAAATTGCAAACCGGAAATTTGTGGTTAACTGGGGTATTTGTGATTCTATAGAAAAATATATTCAACGTGCTTACTGTATAGGCTTCTAAAACGTTGAAAGATATATGTGTTAATAACAATGTAGGCAAACACACTTAAAACGAATTTTCAAAAAGACGTCACAGGCTCTGTTTCACGAGAACATTAAAAAAACGACGAGGCTCACATTTTACGAACAATCTTATTATTCAAATGACAAAAAAAAAAACGATTTCTACTTCCTATTATCATGTCGCTGTTATCACCTACTGATTAATTTTATTGTTTAATTTTTTTCCATTTATATATTTTTCGAAACTCTAATGATCTACTCGTAATGTCTTCAATTTAACATTTTGCTTTGAATTGTTATTTAAATTTTGGAGATTTATTTTTTTTCCTCAAAAACTATTGAAGATAGCGGAAAAAACCCACAATGCAGGCGATAGAGTTTTTTGAGACGCAAAATGAAAGCCTATTACGAAGTCTTCAATCCAATTCTACGTTAAGTTATTTATTGCCTACTTTTTCAAAATTGTAAAAAAATTGATTAAAAATGCTATAACTTTCAGGATACTGAAGATAGAATCATTGTATTAGGCTCAATTGAAAGTTATTACTGGTGGCGAATGGCTAAGGAATCGGTGTGTTTTACCTGTTAATTTATGAGCAATTAATGTAGCCAAAGAAATTAACAGGTAAGTCACATACTTTTCTCAGCCATTGGTCGATAGCTTTCAATTCGAATCAAGAGATAACTATTCTTAGATTTGTCACAAGATAAAATAGAGCGCCATTTTTTGTTTTTATCGGGCTGCCATATTTGGAGTTATTGTCAACATAGAGACTTTGTAGTAAGCATAAAAAAAGCTTTTTCAAGAAGCTGTCTAGTGTTTTCTGGAAAATATTTTTTCTGTGATTTTTTTTTCCAAATTTCAAGGTTTTTTTGTTTTGTTTCAGACGCTATTGCTTATAGCAGAAAAAGTCCATGTTGTGGGCGATTGAGTTTTGGAAGGCGCATTCTTTGAGCCTAAAGCGAAGTCTCAATATTGATTTTTTTTACGAGTTATTGCTGACGCCTTTTTTTTGTTTTTTTCCATTTTTTTTTTTTGTTTTTTGCGGACCGCCATATTCAGAGTTATTATCAACATAGAAATTTCGTATTAGGCTCAAAAGTAGCTCCTTCAGAAGATCTAGTGCTTTTCAGAAAATTTCTGTTCCATATGGATGCATACTTTTTGAGAGAAAAAAAAAATGTCTTTTTTTTTTTAAATTCCAAGGTTTTTTGTTTTGCTTCAAAAACTATTGCTCATAGCAGAAAAAGTCCATTATGCGGACGATAGAGTTTTCGAAGACGCATTTTTTGAGCCTAAAATGAAGTCTCTATCTTAATTTGATGACGAGTAATTGCTGGCGCCGTTTTTTGCACCATTGAAAAATTTTTGTATAAACGTCTGTTTTTTTTAATTTGGTTGCTAATCTATTTCAAAGAAATAGAATATGATAGAGAAATTTCTGAAGGTCATAGCAACCCTCGTAACTTATACTCTCCGATTCATAGTTTAGATGGTATTAAATTTTGAAAAAGAACGAACATTTTCCAAGTATCGATATTTTTTTTTTTTTCAAAAAGTATTATTGACAGGAGAAAAGTTTATAATGGTTTTTAAATAGTTTTTAGAGGCGCTTCTTTTGAGCTAAGAACAAACTCTCTGAGTTCAGTGGTTCAAAAGCTATATACTTTTTTTTTTTTGGTTGATAAATTCAATATTGCGGCTGAGCCTATGGCTCCTAGCCTCCGTAAAAACCTTCATCACAAAGGTTAGAAAAATATTTATAAACTTTGGGTAATGTCAAGACCTAAAAATAACAACTTTTATGATGCTAATGATGAAAAAATGATTTGTTTTGGTCACAGAAAATATAGATATTTATATAGATATTTATATATATATAGATATTTATATTTTATGTATATTTTAGAAAAACTCAGGTGATTCCTTAGGTTCTCGAATTACTTTCAAGTACAGTTTATGTTATTGATGACTCAATGGATCAGTCAGCTGTAATTGGTAGAGAAATAAAAGTTGACAGTGAAAAAGAAAATTTAATACCACCAATGGACAAACCAGTGTATCATAGAAGAAGACATATTATTGATTCATCATCTGACAGTGATGACTTATTAACTACATGCAAAACAGAATCATCACAAAAATTAAAAACACACAGTTTAGAAAGAAAAAAAAATGAGATAATAATGACAGTTCTAGTCCAACAAAATTATCGAGAAATTCACAAGCTCAAAGAATAAAAATACCACCAAAAAAGAATTGTTCATTCACAAGAACATAAAATACCAATAAAAAAGCCAACAAAATTTCTGTCAGATTCATCAGATGATGATTTGGGAAAACCTATTAATAAAGAAGAATGTATCCTAAAAAAAGTACAGATAAATGACAAGGACCTGATTTTAAAGTTAATTTACAACGACTTGGGCTTGATAATACACTATCATCTTGGATTCAAAAAATTGAAACAAATCAATTAATGGGTGGATTACGAACTGAAAAATCTGATCTTATTGAAGTACACCAAACAATGGCTCAAATAAATAGTTTATGGGAAAAAAGACGAAGTGAATCATCAATTATCAAATCACCTACACTAACAAAAGAAATTCCATCTCCATCAGTTGAAACGCACGTAACAAATAACATTTCAAGACCATTATTCAATTTGCAATCTAATAAATGTGATTCATCAAACAAAAATGACAAATATCAAATCGAAAAAAGTCCAGAGTCAACTATGATTGAATTTAATTCAACACCTGAAGTTGAGGCAGACAAAAGTGTTAATTTCAAGATATGTTTGACAACGATGATGATGATTTTTTTATAAAAGAATTGAATGAATTGAGAGATCTTCCAGTATTTGGCAATAGTCAACAATCTTCAGTTGAACAATCAAGTTCTCAAGTATCAGTTAAATCAAAAATGATGGTCTTAGTGATGAATTTGATAGTTTAAATTACAATTATTCACTAAAAATGTTAAAATTATTCCATAGAATATTTGGTCTTTATAATTTTCGTCCGAATCAACTTCAAGCAATAAATTCAGCATTATTAAAATATGATACATTTATATTAATGCCAACTGGTTACAACCCAGGTAGGAGTTCTCGGGCTTGAATAACTGTGCCAGGCTTGTGCGAGGGTCGTGTATCAAGCCTTGGGAGCACAGGCTTGACACAAGCTTGTGCCCATTGTTTTCCCCGGCCTCACACGAGCCTTGTTAACACAGGCTTGACACAAGACTGTCCCCGTTTTTTTTAACCGGCCTCACACAGGCCTTAATAATTCAAGCCTGTGTCAAGCCTGTGTTTTTTGTTTTCCCCGGCCTCACACGAGCCTTGTTAACACAGGCTTGACACAAGACTGTCCCCGTTGTTTTCAACCGGCCTCACACAGGCCTCAATAGTCCAAGCCAGTGTCAAGCCTGTGTTTTTTGTTTTCCCCGGCCTCACACGAGCCTTGTTAACACAGGCTTGACACAAGACTGTCCCCGTTGTTTTCAACCGGCCTCACACAGGCCTCAATAGTCCAAGCCAGTGTCAAGCCTGTTTTTTTTGTTTTCCCCGGCCTCACACGAGCCTTGTGTCAAGCCCGTTTGACCAAGCCTCACACGGGACTTAACTTGTGCATATATTCAATTAAAAAAAAAAAAATTAATATAGATCTATAAATTGTAAATAGAAATTTTAAATAACAATTATTAGGTTTTGACTATCGTGCCAGGCTTTTACAAGGACTGTGAATTGACTCTCGAATAAATTCATTCATATAAAAAATTTTGACTGACTCTTTCAGTAATACCCCGGTGGTTGACTTGATAGAGCATTGGAGTTTCACGTGAGTGGCCTAGGATCGATCCCGCGTTACGCCGTTTATTTTCGTTCATATAATTATCGTTAATTCAAATTGTATCGCGTAAAAAATAATAATGTTAACTGAATAAATTAATAATAATTGTTTATTTATATTTTTTTATAAATTTTTTTGCAAGCCCGTGTCAAGCCTGGGAACACAAAACTGTGCCAAGCTTGGGAACACAAGACTGTGTCCAGCCTGGGAACACAAGCCTGTGTCAAGCCCGATACACTAGTCCGACACCAGCAAATACATCGTGAACATTCCAGACTTGACACAGGCTTGTGTCTCAGGCCTGACACAGGCCCGAGAGCCGGTTAATCAGGCTTGTCCCAGGCTTGTGCCCGTCGTCACTTCCTACCTGGGAAGTGATATATTACATCAATTAAATATGACTAAACCAAAATGGTTTTTATCAAGTTTTAATCGTCCAAATCTTAAATAAACTGCTGTTGATTAAAAACCAAAACAAAAGTTTAAATTTAGTGTATATAAAATTCTGGTGTTAGTCAGTAAATTGTCTAGTGCCTCTATAATTTTGTCTTTAAACTTGAACTAATAACAAAATGTAAACAAATGAAATATAATAAAACGTCAAAGTTTGATTTCACATATTGAGCCAACATAATATAAAAAAAAGTATATTAATTTTATTATATTCTATTTATTATTAATTGTATTTTATTTATAATTAATTTATAATTCTATCAAATTAACAGTATTAAGAAAATTAATGATAAACGAAATGAATAAAAAAATATATATAAATGATTATGAACGTATAACAAATAATTAGAATGACAAACTTTTAAAATTATTAAATTTATTAAATAATTATTGGAATAAACGTGATATTAAAAAAAAATTTTGTTGTATTATATTTGTAACACGTCGTTTTAAAACAAAAGTATTGTATCACATCCTAAAAGATACAAATGATATTGCTAAGTGGAATAAAGAAACATTAATACGTTTTCGTCAAGGTATAACAAATTGTTTAATTGCAACTGATGTTCCTGATGAAGGTATATCCCGGGAAAAAATTCCAACGATCGTTGACGATCGTATATGCACGATCGTGGGAGACAACGCTTTTGTCCACGTCTCGGATGATCGTCGACGATCTTTAGAGGTTTTCACCGATCTGTGACGATCTTCAAAGATCTTCAGCGACCTGTTAAGGTTTTTCGATCTTCGAATATCGCAGAATATATTTTAAGATCATCAAAGATCGTGGACGATCAGAAAAATTAATCATAAAAAAAATAAAACAATGAAAAACAATTTAAACTCCTTTAAATAAATATTTTACGAAATTTTAGAAAGCAATATCGAGTTTGTTTTATCTTTAAAGATCGTCACAGATCGCTGAAGATCTTTAAAGATCGTCACAGAACGGTGAAAATCTTTAAAGATCGTCCCCAGGTAGGAAGTGACGACGGGCACAAGCCTGGGACAAGCCTGATTACCCGGCTCTCGGGCCTGTGTCAGGCCTGTGACACAAGCCTGTGTCAAGTCTGGAATGTTCACGATGTATTTACTGGTGTCGGACTAGTGTATCAGGCTTGGCACAGGCTTGTGTTCAAGGACTTACGATCTTGTGTTCCCAGGCTTGACACAGTCTTGTGTTCCCAGAAGCTTGACACCGGCTTGCAAAAAAAATTATAAAAAAATATAAATAAACAATTATTATTAATTTAATTTGACATTATTATTTTTACGCGATACAATTTGAATTAACGATGATTATATGAACGAAAATAAACGGCGTAACGGGGGATCGATCCTAGGTCTCTCACGTGGAACTCCAATGCTCTATCAAGTCGACCACGGGGGATTCATGAAAGAGTCAGTCAAAATTTTTTATATGGATGAATTTATTCGAGAGTCAATACACAGTCCTTGTAAAAGCCTGGCACGATAGTCAAAACCTAATAATTTTTATTTAAAATGTCTATTCACAATTTATAGATCTAATTAATTAATTTTTTTTTTTTTAATTGAATATATGCACAAGTCAAGTTCCGTGTGAGGCTTGGTAAAACGGGCTTGACACAAGGCTCGTGTGAGGCCGGGGAAAACAAAAAAAACAGGCTTGACACCGGCTTGGACTATTGAAGCCTGTGTGAGGCCGGTTGAAAACAACGGGGACAGTCTTGTGTCAAGCCTGTGTTAACAAGGCTCGTGTGAGGCCGGGGAAAACAAAAAACACAGGCTTGACACCGGCTTGAATTATTGAGGCCTGTGTGAGGCCGGTTGAAAACAACGGGGACAGTCTTGTGTCAAGCCTGTGTTAACAAGGCTCGTGTGAGGCCGGGGAAAACAAAAAACACAGGCTTGACACCGGCTTGAATTATTGAGGCCTGTGTGAGGCCGGTTGAAAACAACGGGGACAGTCTTGTGTCAAGCCTGTGTTAACAAGGCTCGTGTGAGGCCGGGGAAAACAAAAAACACAGGCTTGACACCGGCTTGAATTATTGAGGCCTGTGTGAGGCCGGTTAAAGACAACGGGGACAGTCTTGTGTCAAGCCTGTGTTAACGAGGCTCGTGTGAGGCCGGGGAAAACAAAAAACACAGGCTTGACACCGGCTTGAATTATTGAGGCCTGTGTGAGGCCGGTTAAAGACAACGGGGACAGTCTTGTGTCAAGCCTGTGTTAACGAGGCTCGTGTAAGGCCGGAGAAAACAATGGGCACAAGCTTGTGTCAAGCCTGTGCTCCCCAGGCTCGATACACGACCCTCGCACAAGCCTGGCACAGTTGTTCAAGCCCGAGAACTCCTACCTGGGTCGACGATCACCCCCAATAACGTTCTCTTTCACGATCGTGCATATACGATCGTCAACGATCGTCGGAATTTTTTCCCGGGATACCATCATGTTCATTAATAATACTTTATGATCCACCACTTGATTTTCGATCATACGTGCAAAGTAAAGGACGGGCAAGAGATTCATCATGTTCATTTACAATGTTTATTTCATCAAATGATAGAAAGTTAAAAGACATATTTAAATTGAACTAAAAATTTATTAAAATGTTATATTACTGCTAGCAATGATGACAATATTGATAGAATAAAACAGAAAAAAACATATGTAATAATAAAATTGAACCATATACATTTATTTCATCAAATGGTTATCGTTCATCATGAATAGATGTATCAGCAGTATCATTAATTAATAGATATTGTTCATCACTTGATACATCAAAATGTATTAATTGTACACCAACACTTGTACTACATAAAGTTAAACGTCATGAAGACGATGTTGCTTACGTTGATGATCCTGAAGATGATGAATTTTTATACTTGGTATTATTAAAATTTCCATTAATATCACCATTACATGAAACAATAAATGGTGATATTATGTCATCACTTAGATTTGCAAAACGTTCAGCAGCAATAAAAGCATGTATTGAGTTTCATAAAATTGGCGAATTAAATGATAAATTATTACCACGTGATACTGATGAAATAATTCAAGATATAACAATTCATTTGAGTAATTGGATAAATGAAACAAATACTGGTAAAACAACATTGTTTGGAAAAAATAATAATGTACGACCACATATCAAATTTCATCATTTTATAATTCACAACCCTTATCAAATAAAATTGTTTACATGCATGTTATTAATGTAAAACCAGTTTATTCAAAACCATCAAATAATCGTCAAGAAAATTTTTTATAATTATCTCAATGATAATTTTGGTTATGCAATATTATCTAGTAAAAAACTTTCAACAGTACCAAGTTTTCCAATATACATGAATGTTAGACAATTAAATGTTAATTCTTTTGTTAATCACAGTGAATTAACATTAAAACACCAAGTGAATTTGATAAATTAAAAAATCGATGATCTGATCGTTACTGAAGAAAGCTGGCCAAGAAATGCAAATAATGCTTATATTTTCTTTTTAAAATGAACTCATAATAGGTCGAAGCGTACTAAAGGAATTTTATATATATCCTTATATGTATGTGTAGACGTGCTTTTGAGGTCCATTTCAGTCATTTATCCAGGACTTCGAGGACATTTCTGCATTTTGAGGACGGTCCCCGTTATTTTTTAGGTGACAACGTTAGTGTAAGGACCGTCCTCAAAAAAAATATTTTATTCTTGAATTATTTCAAGACCCTCAATTTTTCTCTATAATTTTCAGGGACGGTCCTCAAAATGCAGAAATGTCCTTAAAATAAACTATTGATAAAGGCATAGATTTTGAGGACAATCCCCAAGAAAAGTATTTAGTTTAAGAGCGATTTTGGGGACATTATTTGATCAGTCAGGATTTCAAACTTGTAAATTTCCAAAAGCTAGTTCTATTATTATGATTAATCTGGTATTACTTTTTAATTTGATACATATAATAGTTTTAAAGTCATACTGGATTTTTCTCTGAATTATTAGTTAAGAATATTATTTTAATATTGAAGAATTGAGTACGGATGATACTAACTAATACCTGCATAAGTATATTAATTATTCGAGTCAATTAATGAGAATAGTAAATAATACTTCTTGCAGTTTTATTTTAAATATTCATATACGGATATAAAAGAAACTAAATTTTTTTTTTTTTTTTTAAATTAAGTCTTGAACATTGAGGACAAAAAAATGGAATAGATAGAAATGTCAAATAATAAACATAATAACTGGCTGCTTAGATTTTGATTAAAAATCTAATCATTCCATTCTCTACTCCATTTTTTTGTACTCAATGATCAAGACTTAATTTTTAAGTGGTGTTTAACTCAAAAATTGTTTAAAGACAGTTTTGCCAGAATACATGCTATTTAAGCATTATCAGTTTGTCACTATCCCAAACTGACAGAATTATTGTTAGATAAGATCTGTCAAAAATAATGAATATGCAACGATAGAGATGTAAAATAGAATTTATAATAACTTGCTGCTTGAATTTTCATTGTCAAAATCATTTCATTACATGAAAATAATTGAAATCGCAAATTAGTACTAAGTGTATATCTAAATATATACAAAATCAGTATTTTGAGGACAGTCCCTGGATTCAATGTTATATCAATAGACTAGTCCTCAAACTACGATATCCACAAATTCATATATTATACGTATAAGTATATAAATTCATACATATCGTAGTTTGAGGACTAGTCCATTAATATAACAGCGAATTTAGGGACTGTCCTTAAACTACTGATTTTGTATATTTTGAGATATACACTTAGTACTAATTCGCAATTGAATTAATTTAATATAATAAAATGACTTTTACAATGGAAATCCAAGCAGCAAGTTATTATAAATTTCATTTTACATCACTATCACATTGCATATTCAGTACTTTTATAACAGAATTTATTCAACAATAATTCTGCCACTTTGGGATATTGACGATTCCATGATGTTGAACAAGTTTCTGAAAAAGTCTTTAAACAATGTTTAAGTGGAGATCAACTAAAAAATTAAGTCTTGAAGATTAAGTACGAAATAATAAAAGAAATATTTAATAATAATTTCTCAAAGATGCATGTGCATGCAACACAGTCACGGCATGAGTTTGTAATTATTTCATACTGACTAACTTGTTGATGGATGAATATTGTTACAAGGAAAAACTCAATGTTTAACCGTTTTAATGGTATTGAATACAATTTATAATAACTTGCTGCTTAGATTTTCATTGTAATAATCATTTTATTTTGGTAAATTAATTAAATTGCGAATTCGTACTAAGTGTATATCTGAAAATGTACGAGAGCAGTATTTTAAGGACAGTTCTTAAATTCGCTGTTATATTAATGGACTAGTCCTCAAATTAAGATATGCACAAATTCATATATTATACGTATGAACTGATGAATCTGTGCATATTGCAGTTTGAGGACTAGTCCATTGATATAACAGCGAGTTCAGGGACTGTCCTCGAACTACTGATTTTGTATATTTTCAGATATACACTTAGTACTAATACGCAATCTAATTAATTTAATAGAATAAATTGATTTTTACAATGAAAATCCAAGCAGCAAGTTATTATAAATTGTATTTTATATCATAAATGGGTTGATTCTTGAGTTTTATTTTACAACAATATGTATCCAACAACAATTTAATCAGTGCGAAATAATGACAAACTCATGACGTGGAAACGTCATGTATTGTATGTACATTAGGGTGTTTTTTGTTTTCGATATTTTTTTTTCTCTTCGCCCATCTTTATACAAGTTCATACAACTCTAAATCATGCCCAGAAAAAATTTGAACTCAATTAAAAAAAATAGTGAAATAATGCTTCAAAAAGGTAGTATTTACAATTTTTCTGAAAAACAAAATTGTAAATGATCAAAACTATGAATATTATATGCTATAAAATTTAATACTCTATAAAATAAGACCAACGCGAACTTGAACGGTCAAAAATTAAAGTCTCCATATTCAAAATGGTGAATGAAGTGTATTAAACCCATGTTAATCAAATGGAAAAAACAAATGACCCCTGAACCACCTCTAAATATTTTTCAATTGAGTTCAAATTTTTTCTGGGCATGATTTAGAGCTGTATAAACTTGTATGAAGATGGGTGAAGAGAAAAAAAAATATCGAAAAAAAAAAACACCCTAATGTACATGCATCTCTGAGAAATTATTGTTTATTTTTTTTTTTATTATTGCGTACTTAATCATCAACACTTAATTTTTTAGTGGACTTACACATAAACTTTGTTTAAAAATATTTTTCCAGTTTCCATAATATTTCAACATCCCTCTGGCAGAATTAGTGATGGATGAGTTCTATCATAAAAATAATGAATATGATACGAGTAAGTGATGTAAAATAAAATTTATAATAACTTGCTGCTTGGATTTTCATTGTAAAAATAATTTTATTATATTGAATTAATTAATATCGCAAATTAATACTAAGTGTATATCTAAATATATACAAAATCAGTAGTTTGAGGACAGTCCCTGAATTCACTGTTATATCAATGGACTACCCTGGTAGCAATATTTCTATGGCTTTCTCCGGCATTACCCAGGCATTACACCGTTTTTCGCCCATTTCTGGAGAAATTACTCCGGCATGAAATTGATGGTGGAGGAATTATTCCGGGATGAGATTAATGGTAGGAAAACGACTCTGGCATGAGATCAGCCCCAGGTAGAAATTAGACTCGGGGATCGAGGCTTTACGCTCGGATCGACGCCGGGAGCGAGCTCTGTTCGATGTCGGGATGTTACGCTATTCGACGTCGGAACAAGACTAAAACGAGGCTCAAAAAAAGAAAAGTTGAAAAAAAACTCAAAAACGTTATTATTTAATTGTTTTATAGAGTTTTATTGTAAATTATAGATAAACAAATAATTATTATTTATAAAACAACAGAATTAATGAATTTTAAGGTATTTTTCTATTCTGTCTCGGTATAACCGGTTTTTAGCCTCGATTCGACGTCGAAACGAGACTAAAAAAAGGCTGAAGGTGGAGCCACAAACATGCGCCAATTCATACTGCCCATCTTATGTTCGTTAATTTTTTAACTCATTTATAACATCGATTTCATTTGTGAATGAATTAAAAAACCAAGGAAAAGCAGTATTTAGAAGAATAAAGTTGCTTGTCCTATAATTCAATTGGCTACATGAATTTCTTAGCTACATCTTTTCTTAAGCTACTGCTTTTTTTGGACAAGCTTTTTTTTCAAAGTAAATTACATGTAATATATTTATGTAAGAAAAAATAATGTCCAAGGTGAAACAGTAGCTAAGGAAAAGATGTAGCTAAGAAAGAGATGTGGCTAAGGAAAAGATGTATCTAAGGAATTGAGGTTGCCAAAGAATTATATTTTGAGCAACATTATTTCCTTAAATTATAGATCTTTGGCAACCTTAATTCCTTAGCTACATCTTTTCCTTAGCTGCTGCTTTTCCTTGGACATTTGTATTTTTCAAAAATAAATTTACATGTATTTTATTCTTAGAATAAATAAAAATGTCCAAGGAAAAGCAGTAGCTAAAGAAAAGATGTAGCTAAGGAATTAAGGTTGCCAAAGAATTATAATTTAAGGAAATAATGTTGCTGAAAATATAATTCTTTGGCAACCTCAATTCCTTAGATACATCTTTTCTTTAGCTACTGCTTTTCCTTGGACATTATTTTTTCTCACATAAATATATTACATGTAATTTACTTCAAAAAATAAAGCTGTCCGAAAAAAAAGCAGTAGCTAGAAAAAAGATGTAGCTAAAAAATAAATGTCGCTTACCGCATAATTTTTCTGGCTACATTAATTTCTTAATAATAAAATACATGTAAATTAATTTTTAAAAAATACAAATGTCTAAGGAAAAGCAGTAGCTAAGAAAACGATGTAACTCAGGAAAAGATGTAGCCAGAAAAATTATGCGGTAAGCAACATTTATTTTTCAGCTACATCTTTATTCCAGCTGCTGCTTTTTTTTTGGACAACTTAATTGTTCAAAGTAAATTACATGTAATATATTTATGTAAGAAAAAACAATGTCCAAGGAAAAGCAGTAACTAAGGAAAAAATGTAGCTAAAAAAAAATATTGTCCAAGGAAAAGCAGAAGCTCAGAAAGAGCAGTAGCTAAGGAAAAGATGTAGCTAAGAAATTAATGTAGCCAGAAAAATTATGCGGTAAACAACATTTATTTTTTAGCTACGGGCTAGGAAAGCGTGCTGCGCATGTCCGGGACGATAGGTGGGAGAGCGCGCGAGTGGGGATTCGGAGGACTCACAGTAGCCTAGTACAGAACGCTATCGTTAGACGACACAACTTGTCTGGCTCTCGAACTGATCACTTCTCTTCTCTTGACTGGCTCTCTTGGTTCACTACTGGTTTTCTCGACATCGTTGGATCTCTCGTAAAGGTTCCCTAGATATCAGACGTTAAGTCCTGGTGAAGCTCTGTCCGGATTTCCAATGACAAACTAATACTAATAATCACGCTATATGGCTCTCTTATGATAATAATAATTATTATTATATTCTCGCAACATAATGTGTATGTGATGGTTAGAACATCATCACACACAAATGTGTATGTTTGAGTTCACGAATGGATCGCTGTAAATAATAACAATAATAATAATATTGAGATATATTATTATTGCAATGGCAACATATGTGTAAGACCTGGTCACGGATGGTTCGCTGTATGGTTCCCTATACAAAATACATATCTCACATGTAGAATATTTGCTCCTACACTTATGATACTTGTGACGTCAGTATTTTGCTATAGTATAGTCGCAATGTAATATAGGCGTATATAACACACTATACTTGGTTCACGATAGTTCCCTCAGGTTTGGTTACGTATTTCATAGTCCGATCAGGTGGACCACGCCCCTCTACCATTTCCAAGACTGAGTTAGGTTCTCGTATTTCGTTCTCGTTACTCCTACGGCTGTTGGCTTCCGAGATAACCAACATGGCTCCCCCCACTGATTTAGAGGAGGATGGTGAGAAATCCTCGTTGTTAACCTTGGCCGATAGTTCTCGCCGTGCAGGTCAGAAAATCGGTTACAACGTATGTAATTCACGATAGCTCCCTTTAGGTTTGGTTACGTATTTCATAATCTTTCCGTGTAGGAATCGCCTGATGGTAACGGTTACCGACCGATTAACATGGCGCTGCATGGCGCAATGTAGACTGACAGAAAATGGAGTCCTGCCGAGATCCGTTACCGGATCTGACGTCTAAACTCAATTTTTTTCCTTTTACTCCATACCCAACCCGCGCCTAAAGATGTTTACACATCAAAAAGTCTACCAAGTCTACGAGTGAACTTAATTACTACAAGAGAACGAAAAACTTCCAAAATATATATATCGCGCTCGTGGCTCAGTTAGTTGAAGCATAGGTTTAGGATAGGTTTAGGCATTAGGTCGAGAGTTCGCGCCCGGCGAGAGGCAGAAAAAAAAAACATTTATTATAAAAAAAAAAACAGCGTTGGACTCGAGAATCTATAAATGCAATTGAAAAAAAAAATATATTTTTTTTTTTATATTTAAAAATAATTGATTTCGCAAGTAATGGGCCAATCTTGGCAAATGTTGATGGGCCAATCTTGGCAAACGTTAATGGGACAATATTGGCAAATTTTAATGGGCCATTAATGGCAGCCAATATTAGAACGGTGTAACGTGCCGGGCCCGGCGTATGAGTGGCCCATTAATGGCAGAATTTTGCCATGCATCGGCCGTTGCATGGCCGTATTGTAGTCTCCTACACGGGTTATCGGGTAGACCGCGCCCCTCTACCATTTCTAAAACTGAGTTAGGTTCACGTTTTGTTCTCGTTACTCCTATAGGAGTATACGGCAGTTCGCTTCCGAGATAACAACATGGCTCCCCCCGGTGATTTGGAGTAGGATGGTGAGAAATCCTTGTTGTAAACCTTGGCCAATAGTTCTCGCCGTGGAGGTCAGAAAATTAGTTACAACCCGTGTAGGAGACTACAACGCGGCCATGCAACGGCCGATGCATGGCGAAATTCTTCCGTTAATGGGCCACTCATACGCCGGGCCTGGCGCGTTACACCATTCTAACATTGGCCCATTAACATTTGCCAAGATTGGCCTATTAAAATTTGCCAAGATTGTGTCTGTTTTTTTAGTGTTCCGTAGGACACTTATGTTTTCGCTTTTCTGTGACTTTTTGTTATTTTGAGATAAAACGAGAAGTTCTGAATCCAATTGGCTTGTGAGATGCTCATTTTCTTTATTTTTTTTGGCCAAAAGCAATGGTCATATTTATTTCCAATTTTGGGGCCTTATTGGATTTAATATGCCCATTCTGGACATGGCTCAATTCCAAATATTGACGGATCAATTCCGGTAATGTTTTAATCGACGACGCTTCATCTGTAGACTCTACGATATTTTTTTTTAATTTTTCGGTCGTTTATTTTTTTTTTTATTCAACGATATGTAGTGTCACAAATTGTTTTTTCGCGATATTTTTTAAACCGCTAAACCGAATTAGTCGATGTTAAAACAAATTTAGGTTTTTTTTTTTTCCAAAAACAGACATGATATTTTTTTTTACTTTTTGGGCCTTATTAGATTTAATATGCCCATTTTTGGACATTGCCCAATTCCAAATATTGACCGATCGATTCCGGCAACGTTTTAATCGACGACGCTTCATCTGTAGACTCTACGATATTTGTTTCAAATTTTTCGGTCGTTTAATAAAAAATCCTACGGAACGCTTAGGGTGCACCTTGGGGAACTTGACTACCTTATTCTTTTTATAATAAATGTTTTTTTTTTTTCCTGCCTCTCACCGGGCGCGAACTCCCGACCAAACACCTAAACCTACACTAAACCTACACTGAGAGAAAAAGTTGCTAAAATATAGCAAGATTTTGCTTGAAAGTTTTAGGCTTTGATTTAAAAAAAAAATGTATTAATTTAAACAAAATATTTTTTAATTAAAGCAATTTATTTGCTTTAATTTAAGACAGTTTTTTTTTTATTTAAGAGATAAGAGAGTTAAATTAAGAAAAACTTTGCTAAAAAGGAAGCGAAAATATCCTTTAAATCAAGCGAATAAGCGGTCTAGTTAAAACAAAAGTTGCTAAAATTAAATGACATTTGATTTTATTTAATGAGTAAATCGTTTAATTTAAGGATAATATTGATTGAATTAATAGAAAATTGTTTTTATAGAAATGATAAATGAATTAATTTAAAAAAATTATGAATCAATTCAAGACAAAAAGCGATCTAGTTAAGACACAAGTTGCTAAAATTAAGCGACATTTCATTTAATTTAATGGGTAAGTCGTTTAACTTGAGGAAATTATCGATTAATTTGAAAAAATTATGAATCAATTTAAAGCAGAAAAGCGATCTGATCAAGACGAAAGTTGCTAGAATTGATGCCTATATCGAGATAGGTATTTTTTTCGTTTTTCTTTAAGCTAGTTAAATAAAGTGACAGAAAGATGTATTAATAAAAATTTAAACGATACATGTAAAAAATAATGAAACCAACCAGCCTATCGGGATGTGATGAAACTTTTGATTCAAGGGCCTCATAATTTTGTCTCTGATACATTAACGCGCGATGGTTCAGGGGGGTAACGCACTGGCTTTTAAAAGTATAGGTTTAGATAGGTTTAGATTAGGCAGAGGTTCGAGGCTCGGTTAGGACAAAAAAATTAAAAAAAAAAAAACAATAAAATCTTCAAGTGTAAAATAAAATAAGTCCTGAAAAAAAAGAAAGAATAAAAAAATTTTTTTTTTTATTTTCATTTCTTTTAATCAAAAATAAAAACAATTTTCTATTAATTTAATCTATAACTTCCTCAAATTTAACGATTTAACCATTAAATTAAATGAAATGTCGCTCAATTTTAGCAACTTCTGTCTTGATTAGATCGCTGTTCTGCTTTAAATTGATTCAGAATTTTTTTTAATTAATCGATAATTTCCTCTAGTTAAACGACTTACCCATTGAATTAAATCAAATGTTGCTTAATTTTAGCAACTTGTGTCTTAACTAAATCGCTTTTTGTTTTAGATTGATTCATAATTTTTTTGAATTAATTCATTTATCATTTGTATAAAAACAATTTTCTATTAATTCAATCAATATTATCCTTAAATTAAACGATTTACCCATTAAGTAAAATCAAATGTCATTTAATTTTAGCAACTTTTGTTTTAACTAGACCGCTTATTCGCTTGATTTAAAGGATATTTTTGCTTTCTTTTTAGCAAAGTTTCTCTTAAATTAATTCTCTTTTCTCTTAAATAAAAAAAAAACTGTCTTAAATTAAAGCAAATAAATTCTTTTAATTAAAAAATATTATGCTCAATTTAATACTTTTTTTTCTTAAATCAAAGCCTAAAACTTTCAAGCAAAATTTTGCTATATTTAAGCAACTTTTCTCTTAAATGCAGACATTTTTTTTCTCAGTGTATGCTTTAACTAACTGAGCCACGAGCGCGATGTATATATTATGGAAGTTTTTTGTTCTCTTGTAGTAATCAAGTTCACTCGTAGACTTGGTAGACTTTTTTGAAGAGGATTATTCAAATACAAATATATTTATTTATTCATTTAATTTTAATGCTCCATTGTTGATTTTTTTTTTCTATTGTCTTGTATTTTTTTTGTCAAAAATAAGCTGATGGTTGGTAGCCATTAAATGGCCAGCCATGAACTAGCCGATGAACGATAGCCATTAATGGCCAGTCATGAATTCGCCATGAATTGGCCGATGAACGGCAGCCATTAAATGGCCAGCCATGAAATGGCCGTAGAACGGTTGCCATTAATGGCCAGCCATGAATTTACTATGAATTGACCGATGAACGGTAGCCATTAAATGGCCAGCCATAAATTTGCCATGAATTGGCCGATGAATGGAAGCCATTGAATGGCCAGCCAATTAATGGCCAGACGTTGGCCAAGACAAGACTGCCAATCTTGGCAACACAATAATGGACCGATCGTTTGCCAAGTATATCCCATTAATGGCCCTTGCTTGGCTACCAATCATTGGCTGCCGTTTATCCGGTAAGTGTATGGCCAAACTTCCAATGTTTTGCAATTTGCCAAAACGGGCAATTATGGCAAGTTTTGAAACAACAGTCAGACAAATAATTTTTTGTCAATTTTGATAAATTTTTTCTTTTGAAAACTAGCCTGGATCAATGAGAGTAAGTGAGTGAGTGGCTACGAGTGAGAAAGGAGGTATTAAAAGTACGGTCTCCAATGAGCGTCTTCGTCGACTGTCGGATAGTCGCGTTTAGATGATGTAAGTAAGCGCTTTGGAACGCTCACAGCCAATAGTCTCCAAGGCTCGGTCACAACTTCCAAACAGTCAAGCAGCTGCCTGATGATTATACTTTTTTTTTTACATAAAAATATAAATCTCATAGATAATACCCTGAGAAAATTTTTTGATGAAAAAAAGAAGAATATTTCTTGAAGGAATATAGTTTTTAAGTCGAATAAAATTTTGTATTACCTGTAATTATATTATTAACCACAACAATTAATATTAACCACCAACATTTCCAGTTCCTCAAGTAGAAGAAACAAAAGTGAACTTTACATAAGCGCTACCGTGACGCAGCGGTTAAGGCGTCTGCTTCCCAACTTGTAGGTCCCCAGTTCGGTTCCCAGTTAAAGCGATTTAGTTTTAGATTAGGTTTTAGGTAGCGAAAAAAAAAAAAAAAAAAAGAAATATTATTTCTTCAGCTTTGCCTTAGCGTTTCAGTAAAAAAAAATAAACAATAAAAAATTTATTTTTTAAAATGATTTTTTTTTAATACAATTGAAATTATATCGAACTTTTAATTATTCGGATTAAACTACAAATAATTTGTTTCAAACAATAACTTTTTTGTAAAAAGAATCAATTTTTCTATTCTAAGGTTAATATTGCTTTAACTCAAACATACTGAGGCATATTATTATACGTTAATTTCCTGTCGAGATTCCTCTGTCGTTTGAAGCGAAAAAATAATCGATTACAATAATCATAATACCGTTTGTGTCAAACAGCCAAGAGAAAAAATTTAGAAGTTTATTTCTTGTTGCTGTCCTTCTGTCGTTTGAAACAAGAAGCCTATCTATTATAATAATCATAATACCGTTTACGTCAAACAGCCAAGAGCAAAAATTTAGGAGTTCATTTCTTGTTGCTGTCCCTCTAACGTTTGAAACAAGAAGCTTATCTATTATGACAATCATCATAGTGTTAGTGTCAAGGAGTAACAATGGTTGACGTTTAGAAGTTTTTTTCTTGACACATACCATTTATCGTTTGTTACAAAAAGTTGTTTGAATGATATAAACGAATTTTGTTTAATTCAAGATTTTTTGTTTCTTTCAACAAAACAATTATTATTTTTATTAAGTAATTTATTTATTCTTTCAAAAAGTATTTTGCCAAGAAATTTATTTCTAAATATCAGAAATAATTTTTCACAGTGTAGAGAAAAATTAATTTCGATTATAGCTGATCAAGTTACTTAAGAATATTGTAGAAGAAAATGACAGAATAATCAATAAGTTAGCACATTTGCATACAATAAAAAATGAAGGACATTTCCATATATTTATAAATGATATAAAATTTTATCGATTTTTCGGTCTTAATATACATCAGTTTGACCATTTTGTAAATTAAATTAAAAAAAAAAAACTATGCACTATAAAAAATTATTTCTAATATTTAGAAATAAACTTCTTGGCAAAATACTTTTTGAAAGAAGGAATGCATTATTTATTAAAAACAATGATTGTTTTGTTAAAAGAAAGAAAAAAACTTGAATCAAACATATTCGTTTATTCCATTCCAATGATGTTTGTATCAAACGATAGACAGCTCGCGTCAAGAAATAAACTTTTAAATATTTTCTCTTGGCTGTTTGACATAAACGGTATTATGATTGTTATAATAGATTAATTTCTTCTTTCAAACGACAGAGAAATTTTGACAAGAAATTAACTTCTCAAAATATCGCTCAATAGGTTTGACTCAAAGCAGTATCAATTTTGAAATAAAACAGTTGATTCTCCTTACAAACAAGTTATTGTTCAAAAAAAATTAATTGTAGTTTAACTTGAATAATTATTATTATGATATAATTTTTTATTAAATCAAAAAAATGAATTAGAAAAAAAAAATTTTATTATTTATTTTTTTTTACTCAATTGCAAAGTCAAGGAGATAGGAATAATTCTAATTTTTTTTGAATTTTTGCTACCTAATGATCTAATCTAGAACTAATGCTTGCCTTAACTGGAAATCAAACGGGAGAACTACGAGTTTCGAAGCGGACGCCTTAACCGCGGCGCTACAGTAGCGCTTTTGTAAAGATGGTTTTGGTTTCTTCTACTTGAAGAACTGGAAAAGTTAGTTTTTATTTTTTTTTTTCGTCAATTATTTAAAAAATTATACGCTATTTCTCCGACAAAAATTTTTTTTTTTTATTCTTCTAGCGACGCGTAATTCTTTTCGTGGAGAAACGGGTGGTTTTTTTGCGAAAATGCTCCAGATCGAAATTATTGTACTTTAATTGAAGAAGATTTTCCTGTTTTCTTTTTTTCTTTTGATTTTTCAAAAAGTTATAATTGTAGAAAGTAAAACAGTATATATAATTTAGTTTTTTTTTTTCCAATTTTATATTTACAATCATAACTTTTTAAATGGCTGACTCAATAAACAATTAAAAACAGAAAAATTTTCTTCGATTCATGTACAATAATTCCGTTCTAAATAAATGACGATTGTTTTTTTTACAAACAGCCACCGTTCGAATGAAAACACCACGTGGCATAACTTTAGAAGTTTACTTCTTTAAAAATACCCTCTGCCGTTCGAAACAAGAATGTAGTCTATTATAGAGAACCTAGTAGTGTTAGTGTCAAGGCGTGTTGGGGATACTTTTTAGAAGTTTTTTTCTTGATGAAAACGATCTATCGTTCGACACAAAACGCCATCTGTATGAATGTTAGAGTAAAAATATATAACAAGGTACGATGGTTATAATTATCTTAATCATAAAATAATTATAACCATCGTACCTTGTTATATATTTTTACTCTAACAAATCAGAAGTGGGATTCGAAGCGCGGGTTAATTTAAGTGAAAAGTGAAGTTACAAGTGAAATACGAGTGATGGAAGTGCCTGAAGTAAGAAGGAACAGTCCTAGTCGATCACGATCTAGATCACGTGATCGATCTCGATCTAGAACACGTGATCGGCGACGATCTAGAACACCTGATCGATCACGATCCAGGACGCACGATCGACGACGATCCAGGACGCCTGGTCGACGACGATCTGGGACGCCTTATCGATCGCGGTCGAGGTCACCTCATCGATGGTTGCGAGGACTCGCTTCCAGTACTGATGATGTAGAGGCAAAAAGTTTGGCCTGCAATCTACTAGCACGGTTAAAACAAAGGCCGAGTCAACAAAACAGCGTGAATTCAAGTACTGGTGTCTTGAGTTCGCTTGAAACGATCAATATGTTGAAACAAAGAGTAGAGTTGCTCGAGCGTGAGAGAGTGAGAAGTGAAGGAGCGAATAAAATTCGGAATGGTGATGAATTATTCCTTCCAAAGTTTGATCCTGAAAAAGATGGAGCGTCTGGTATTGCGTGGACGCGTCAAGTGGAGCAAATTGCTGAAAAGAGAGGCTGGGATGCAACTAGCATATTCCGGTTGATACCGTCAAGGTTGAGAGGCCTTGCAAAGCGTTGGTTCGAAGAAGAGAGAGAGACAGAGTCTGACTGGGGAGAAGTAAAGAAAGTTCTGGAAGAGCGTTTTCCAGAGGTTATCCCTGCAGGTAAACTTATAAAAGAAGCTGCCAACTACGAAGCCCTACCAGGTCAACGGTTGGTCAACTACTGCTTTGAGAAAATCTCCAAATTTAAAAAAATAAAAGGGATGAGTATTCAAGAAGAGTTGATGGTAAAGATCGTAATAGATGGCATCCCTGATCAGCCATTAGCCAGATCAGTAAGGGCAGCAGGACTCAAGACAACAAACGAGTTGACTGCGTATATGTACGATATGGGAGAAATGCCAGAAAGTAAAAATAACTCTTATCGCAGACAAGAAGAGAGAAATTCAAGTCGTCCTAGTAACAATAGCAATTCAAGTAAGACGGTGTCGTCTACGAGTAATGCTGCCAGAGATGTGCAAAAACCATCAAGCTGGAATTTCGCTAGAAAAGGCGAAAATCCAACGGGGATGTCAAAATGTTACAACTGCCAAGAGACTGGACATTTATTTAAGAGATGTCCGAAACCCAGAAAATGGTGTGGTGACTGTAGAGTTTATGGGCACACCCGTGGTGATGACTGCGGGGGAAAGAAAAGCGTTAACACCATTTCAGTTGGAAGCACAGAAAACAATATGTTGATCGATACCTTTATAAACGGTCGGTCAATAAAAGGTCTGGTGGATACGGGAAGTTCACATACTCTAATAAAAATAAGTAAACTTGAAGATATGGGCCTGCACCTTTCTGAAGGAAAGATGTGCGCCGTAAAAAATTGGATGGGATCCAAAATTTTTATTAACGAGTATACGAGAATGAATCTACAGGTTATTCACGCCATAGCGGAAGTTCAAGCTATTGTAGTCCCCGAGACGCACATGTCGTATGATCTAATTGTGGGAAGAGATTTCTTATGTCAACCTCACGTTGTGATGACAATAAGAGGAAATAAAATTGATGTAAGAAACATTCCAACAATTAATGTAAATGCGGTCAACGTCATTGACGAAGAGGGGGAAGCGATAAACGTAGATGCAATGCTGAGCCACTTGGATGAAGGTGTTCAGAAATTGTGTGCAACATTATTGAAGAAGTATGCTGATTGTATTTATTCATCTTTAAATAAGTTGGGTAAGACCGATTTAGTTTCACTAGAAATTAAATGTAGTACGGATATACCGATTGTATATAGGCCATATAGATTGGCAGAAAAAGAAAGAACAGCACTCAAAGACATTATTAATGAATTATTAACAAACAGAATAATTCGGCCAAGTAATTCACCCTACGCAAATCCCGTGATACTTGTACCAAAAAAAACAGGTGGTTACCGGATGTGCATCGATTACAGACGTTTGAATGCAATAACGATAAAAGATAAATATCCTTTACCGTTAATAGAAGACCAAATAGATCGGTTGGGTGGAGAAAATCGATACTATACAACGCTTGATCTTGCATCGGGATTTTATCAGATCCCGATGAAAGAAAACTCGATTGAAAAGACTGCATTTGTGACACCCGACGGGCACTGGGAGTTTTTACGTGCACCTATGGGTCTGTTAAATTCGCCAGCAGTTTTTATGGCCGCTGTTAACAAAATGTTAGGAGATACTTTGAATAAAATTGCATTTCCTTACATGGACGATATTATTATTCCATCCAAGACGATCGAAGAGGGGTTGATAAGTCTTGAAAAGGTTTTGAATCAAATAAAAATGCACGGTATGACGCTGCGGTTAAGCAAATGCTCATTTTTGCAAGCAACAATAGAATATCTTGGAAGAGAGATAAACGCAGAAGGGGTACGGCCAGGTAAAAGAAAGATAGAAGCTGTAGCCAACATGAAAGCACCCCAAGACGTAAAAGGTATTCAACAATTTTTGGGTCTTGCGGGGTACTTTAGAAAATTTGTGAAGAATTACGCTGCCGTCACAGAACCCCTATCGAGACTCATCCGACGGGAGACTCCCTGGTGTTGGGGGCCTGAACAACAACAAGCTTTTGCAAAGATAAAAGAAATACTAACCGCCAGGCCGATACTGGCTATCTACAATCCAGAGTTGGAAACAGAATTGCACACTGACGCAAGTTCTATTGGTTTGGGAGCAATCCTTATTCAAAAAGATGATCAAGGTCGAGAAAGAGTGGTTGCTTATTTTAGTAAACAAACTACCAAAGAGCAAAAGTTTTACCACTCATATGAACTTGAGACTATGGCAGTGGTGTTTGCTGCAAGGCATTTTCGTGTATACCTATTGTCACGACCATTTAAAATCTTTACTGATTGCAACGCTTTAAAATTAACGTTTTCCAAAAAAGATTTATTACCAAGAGTGGGACGGTGGTGGATGGAAATTCAAGAATACAATTTTGAAATTGAATACCGAGCGGGCACAAAGATGCAACATGTTGATGCCTTAAGCAGAAATCCAGTCGAGAGTGTTGAAATTGACTGTATTGAGATTAATAACGTTGACTTAACTGAAGGTGATTGGGTGAAAGCTGCTCAGATTAAAGACGATCGACTACGCATAATATATGAAATATTAAAGTCTGAGAAACGCAGCAGAGACAACAAAAATTACTTTGAAAACTATAAGATTAAAGACGGCAAGTTATATAAGGTAACAGACAAAGGGAAGTATTTGTGGGTTGTGCCAAAGCAAGCGAGGATGCAGATTTGTCGCTTGTATCACGATGACAATGGACACCCTGGTGTTGAAAATACGCTCAAAAAGATAAAAGAGAATTATTGTTTCCCGAAGATGACTAAGTTCGTCAAAAAATATGTAAGCGCGTGTTTAAGCTGTGCATATTATAAAGAGAATCACGGTAATAAGCAAAGTAAGTTGCACCCCATTGAGAAAATACCCATACCTTTGCATACTATTCACGTAGACCATCTGGGCCCCTTTGAAACAAGTAGAAAGAAAAATAAATACTTGTTTGTCATGGTTGATGCCTTTACCAAATTTACAATTATCGAGCCTGTAAGAGACACGAGTTCTAGAATAGTGGTGAAAAAATTGATGGATGTAATGTATTTATTTGGTGCACCTACAAGAATCATCAGTGATAGAGGCACAGCATTTACAGCAAATGCATTCAAAGCTTTTTGCGAAGTGTACAACATCAAGCACACGTTGAACGCAGTTGCATTTCCACGAGCAAATGGTCAGTGTGAGCGATATAATCGTACTATATTGAACGCACTCGCTACCATGACAGCTGGCAAAAGCCCCGACGATTGGGACAGCTATGTCAAAAGGGTACAGAGTACTATTAATAATACCTTCAACAAAGGTATCAACACTACTCCCATAACAGCACTGATTGGTTGCGAAGCTAGACCTCTGGTAGGAACTCAGTTGTTAGCTGAGGTTCAAACTCCAGTAGACCAAGTTGATTTGCAAGAACTCCGGAGGTGCATGCACGAGCACATCACGGAGGATCAGAGGCGACAGAAGGAAAGATATGACAGAGCCAGGAGGGACGCACCGCGTTACGAGATTAATGACCTAATTATGCTGAAGGTCACATCAGAGGCAGCTGCAGGGACTAGCAGAAAACTGAATCCAAAGTTTAGAGGTCCATTCAGGGTCAAGGTTGTGTTACCAAATGACAGATACGTGGTAGAAGATTTGAGAGAAGGTCATCGAGGAGCAGAGACTGTTGTCTCTCCTGATCACATGAAAAGATGGGTAGTCTTTCAGAGTGACGAATAAGGTAGTTACAAAAGTTAAAATGGAGACAAATTACCTGAAAGATTGGTAATTGAGTCTCGCATTGATTGCTCAAGTTAAGTGAGCTTGGTTGTTAACTGGTGGTTAGCCAGCAGGGGTTTTGATTGTAAATCAGCTCGCCCTGAGAGATTTAAAAATCGACAATATATCAGACGTGATTGAGTCGTGCTGGTTGTTAGCCAGTTGCATGATAATAGAATAAGACTGTGCATGTTGAAATAATTTTATTATAACAAAAATTCTTTAATAATCAATGTTTTATGTTTTGTTGACAGCATCTGAGGACAGATTAATTTCAGGATGGCCGAATGTTAGACACACGGACATTCTGTAATAGGTGTGGTGTTAGCATAGGTAATAGAAGAACCAGGGACCAAAAGGGAGGTCGAGACAATCCGAGAGTGAGAGAGAAAGACAATCCGTCATACACAACATTCGGGTTTGACGAGAGATGTCGAAGATTGACGAAGCCGCAGGGGGTCCGAGGGAGAAGTCAGCTAAGGCCCAAGCGAGGGTAGTTGTTGTATGAGCTGACAAGCGGGGTGGTCGGAGTCTTTCGAGATTATCGGATTATTGAAATAAAAGCTAATTGACGAATTTATGCATTTGGTTAAATTATTTTATGATTAAGATAATTATAACCATCGTACCTTGTTATATATTTTTACTCTAACATGAAATAGACAAACTTCGATTATTTCAAGACTTTTTTCTTTCTCCTTACAAAACAATTATAATTTATAAAAAAAAAAATTATTTCTTCCTTTAAAAATTTTCTTGCCAAGAAGTTTATTTCTAAATGTCAGAAGTTTTTTTTCTCAGTGTATTATTAGCATACGATAGTAGATTTCATTTATAATACGACAAAAAAAAATTTTTTTTAAATCGATGCATTTTTGAATGTTGGGGCTATTTGTTAAGATTCTTTTTTTATTTACAATATCTTTTGTTGTTATTCCGGGCCGATGACGTGAGAATTGAGAAAATTGATTGAAATCGAATTTAAAAGTTTATATCACTAATACTTTTACGGTGCGTGTAAATACAATAGCTGTTTGTGTGTGTGTGCGTCGAGTCAGGTACAGTCGTGTAGCGTCGGGTCGAAATGAAACTATCTCTTCTTTTTATATATCTATGCGCGAGAGCAGGGGAGTTTTGAGTGGGGATTCGTTAGGTGTAACGCGTTTATCGAAAAATATGAAACTTGTAAAGTGTGGTTTTCTTCACTTTACTTTCTCATTTATAATTTAAACAATTTATTTGAAATAATATTTTTGAATAACGACACGAAATTTTATAATTAATATTAAAAAATAACAAAACAATTTATTACTTATTATTATATATATATATATATTTATTATTTATTAAGATTACTTGACAAAAAATTTTAGCAAGATACAATATATAACATTTTTTCGATTTTTAATGAACAAAATTCGTGAAATAAAAGTATAAATAAAAAAAGTTAGGTGGTTATATCTTACGATAGTTTGTAAATTTGATTTTATGATTTTAAAAGAACAACCTAATTTTTTTTATTTATACTTCTATTTGACATATTTTGTTTATTAAAAAGGGAAAAAATGAGATACTTTTGTATATGAAAATTAACAATTTTTGTTTTGATGTTATTTCACTACTTTTGTTTAATTTTTAAAAGAATAAAATTATAAAAAATTATTTAAAACAATCAAATACGTGCCGGACTATCCCGCATGTACAGCTGCTAATACGCATGCGCGTTTTTACATGTATGTGTAAGTTGTGGATTAGAGGGGTAGAAGAAATAGACAGGGCGAACGCGAGAAAGAGAAAATAGCAGAATCGTGCAATTTTCATAAAATATTTATTTTTTGACAAAATCTTGTACCTGGCTTATTTTGAATATTATATCTTTTTAACTATCAATCGAAAAAATTCAAGAATAGGCTTATTGGATAGGGAAATATCAATATTAATAGGGAAAGTGATTTTAGTTTTGATTTATATATAATATTGAAGGAGTTATTGAATAATTAAGAATTCGTGACGTCATACCCATGCAACCTATTTATACTATTACTCGGTAAGTCGTCTCGCGCTGGATAAAAATGCGTTGAGACTCTACCGAGTCTCTTAATATATATATTACTGGTTGTGAGGTGGCCACATCACCAATACAATTTTAATGAGTAGTTTCGGTCACACCGCTTAGCTTGGAGGCCGGACTAGAAGTGTGCTTCCTATAACTATATTTTACACATATATTTTACCTCACTGGATGTCGCCTGACAACCAATGTGGTGGGGACATGTGCAGAAGCATACCATATCGCTACAAACTTTAAAAACTAATTACGCGAAAACGGATGGTTACGGAAAAAAAATTACAAGAACTACCCCCCCGCCCTAAATCATTATTCCCTACAACTTTTATTTGGAACTTTTTTTTCTAATTTTAACAGGAGACGCGAAATCGATTATTTTATTTTTAATTAATTTTTTTCAACCCTTTTCCGGGGGGTTGGAATTTTTTAAATATTTTTATAGAAATTACGAGATTTATAATACCTTCAAAATAATTTTTTTGTCAAAATCGTGTGAATTTTTTTAACATGCCCATTTAAGGAGGTTATGCACACATTCATTGCGGATGTTTCGGGGCGCTTCTGACCTCACAGACAAAACTGAAATCCGGCTACACTGTAGAAAAATAAAGTGAAAAGCGCCTGCGCTCCGTATACAATATATGGGACTGCGGGTATGTGTGTGTGTTTGAACATGCCATACGTTGTCACATCCAGTTTTTGTAAAATTTATAATTAATTACTTATTAATTGACCGATCAACATATGAAAATTTTTCGCACAATTAATAAAAGGCAAGATTACGATATCCGAGACACCCCATTTATTTGTTGGTTTCTTATAGGAAATTTTTTCAGGATCACGGGAAAAAAACGGAAAAAATTCCTACGAATGCGCAAATTGGTTAAAAATTGAGTTTATTATGAAAAATAGGGCTATTTATCGGTTATGTAAATATACTTAGTAAAATAATAATTATTTCCAGAATCTAGTAATGTCATTCGATAAAACTCGTCGAGTTGAAGAAAAAAGTGTAAATAAAAATTTCAATATCTCGAAAAGTTTTCGAGCCGTGATAATTTAAAAATTTCGATATACCGATTTTTTTGGTTTTTTTAAATTTCAATAATGGGATTCGATAGAACTCGTCGAGGAGAAAAAAAAACTCATAAAAATTTCGACATATCGAATAGTTTTCAAATTATTGACTAAGTAAGATATCTAGCTAAGTAAGATTATGTAGATATTGTGTGTTTGACTATAATTATGACTAAGTGAAAAATACAGCTAAGTAAAATATTTAGCTAAGTAAAAAATATAGCTAAGTGAAAAATATAGCTAAGTAAAATATTTAGCTAAATAAAAAAAAAAGCTAAGTAAGATTATGTAGATATTGTGTGTTTGGCTATAATTGTGACTAAGTAAATAATACAGCTAAGTAAAAAATATAGCTAAGTAAAAAATATAGCTAAGTAAAATATTTAGCTAAGTAAAAAATATAGCTAAGTAAGATTATGTAGATATTGTGTGTTTGGCTATAATTGTGACTAAGTAAAAAATACAGCTAAGTAAAAAAATAGCTAAGTAAAATATTTAGCTTAGTAAAAAATATAGCTAAGTAAAAAACATAGCTAAGTAAAATATTTAGTTAAATAAAATAGCTAGCTAAGTAAAATATTTGGCAAAATAAAAAAAAATTTAGCTCTTTCAAAAAAAAAAAAAATGGTATACATGTTTTATAAATGTTGTATAAATGTTGTATAAATGTTTAGAAAAATATCGATGGCTCGAAAACTACGCAAGATATCGAAATTTTTATGAGAGCTTTTTTTTCTCCTCGACGAGTTCTATCGAATTCAATTATTGAAATTTAAAAAAAATCAAAAAAATCGATATATCGAAATTTTTGAATTATCGCGGCTCGAAAACTTTTTGAAATATCGAAATTTTTATTTAGACTTTTTTCTTCGACTCGACGAGTTTTATCGAATGCCATTACTAGATTCTGGAAATAATTATTATTTTACTAAGTATATTTACATAACCGATAATTAGCCGTATTTTTCATATTAAACTCAATTTTTTACCATTTTGCGCATTCGTAGGAATTTTTTCCTAGAAAAGAAACCAACAAAAAAATGGGGTGTCTTGGCTATCGTAATATCCCCTAATAAAACTCAGTTTCTAGTATATGTGTGATTTTTTTCAAGACTTTTTCATCATTTTTTCTATCTGAAAAAAATGGTTGAAATCTCCATGAGAGCCAATGTTAAATAATATTTTCAATAATTAATTACAAAAAATTTAACCAATTAACATAAGAAAATAATTATACCGTTGTATTCAGAATGAAAAGATCTAAATGTGTACAAAATTTCAGAACATTCTCATTATGGACCGTCCGTTCACTCTGATTGTTACATGGCTGACATGCTCTTTTTTCACTACCCTACAATAAGAAGTTTCACTTCAAAACAATTACACTAATTAATAATTGCACATAATCCACCGGAGTATTGAAAATTTTTTTTTCGTCACATGTGATTTTTTTTATTTGATAAATTTCTTTGTTAATTTTAACTGACGAAAAACTGTAGTTTTATGTTGTTAGAATGATGTTGGCAATGGAAAAATAAGTTTCAATATATGAAAAACACTGAAAATGATTGAATATCGAATTAACACATTATGGTAATATTCAATACTCTTTAATTTCTATGAAAAAATTAAATGATAAACTTAGATATTATTATATGGATATACATTCGAAATTCTCTAAAAAGAAAAATATAATAAATTCACACCATACGTATGTTACAGAAAGAATCGAAATTTATAAACAATTTTTTTTTTCTACAAAAAAACAATATAAAAGTTGTGAATATAACGGATTGTGCAGAAGTCAATACAAAATATTCCACCTCCGATCCGCCCCTGATCTCCGATCCCCGTCTTAGATATTCAGTTTAGGAAAAAAAAAAAACAATTCAATCACCTAGAAATTGATTGAATTAACAAACGAATAAATAATTAACTACGAAAAAAAATAATTTTTTTTTTTCACATTTTCAACATATCAATAGTTTGATTAGAAAAATAAATCGTTTGTATCAAACAAAAAAATTAATTCCTTGCAAACGCTTTTTTGTTTGTAACAAATTATAATTTATTTAATTCATTACTTTTATTGTTTATATTAAGGGATTTGGACGATTTTTTAAAACGAAGAGTGAGACAACATTTTTTCTCTATTTTTAGTCTTTTTCGCACTCATAGAAATATTGTGTTTCTAGAAGTCATCCGCAAGAGGTCTCTAGTGATTTTTCAATAATTCCTCATGAAAATCCATTTTTTCATACTTTAATTATTAATTGTAAAAAAACTATGCTCCAAACCTCTTTTATTTTTTTTCTATACGTTTTCTTTTGTCTTATTTTATAACCCGATAGTTTTTTTTTCATGATGTCATATTGTCGATTGGAGATATTGGTATTTTAATGGATTTTTTTTTGACAAAAATCGCATTCTCCATAAGAGCCAATGTTAAAAGTTGTCAACTTTAAAAATTAATAAAAAAAAAATTTTGTGAGCCATCTAGACTCGCGGGTTTATTATGTGTAAACATCTTCGGCGTGTTGTTGTAATTGAACAAAATAATAATAAGTACACATTTAAACAAATTTTTTTCATTCATTTATAAAAATATTGTTTGTTTTTATTTCATTTTTTTCCATTTTCATACAATTATTGTTGTTCAGTAATTTTCAATAATCAATGATTTTAGAATTTCGATATATCGATTTTTTGTTCTAAGAAAAAGATGTAGCTGAGAGGAAAATTAAGCTGATAAAAATATATTTGGCTATAACGGAGACTAAGTAAAAAGTCTAGCGGCTAAGTATAAAATTTAGTGGCTTAGTTAAATCTAGTGGTTTAAAAAAGAAAAAAAAAAATTTAATATATCGAAATTTTCATTTTGACTTTCTTTTTTACTCGAAGAGTTTTATCGACTGCCGTTATTATATTTGCAAAATATATATATATATATATATTAAAATTTATAAATTATTACCTAAATTTTTATTGAAACATTTTTTTCTCCTTGACGAGCTTTATTGATTGATATTAATAAATTTTATAATCAATCGTTATTTTAATAACTATGCGATATATAACCGATAAAAAGCCGTTTTTTACTTACTTCAACTTCATTTTTAACGACTTTGCGCATGTGTAGGAATTTTTTCCGTATTTTTTCCCGTAATCGTGAGAAAATTTTTTATAAAAACTGAATAAAAAAACAGGTTGTCTTTAATTAATACGTCTTCAATTTTATACGCCGTGTACCTATACATTACAGCACCTCGATAGTTCAGTTCCCAAATTATATTTTACGAACACTATTTCGCATTTAGTATGTTAAACGAACTTGAATAATTGGAAATCAATAAATATCGACAGATGAAATATAATACATAGTTAGATCTTAATAATATCGATATTGAAACTTTAAATATCACTGTGTTTTTTTAGATGTACACTGAGAGAAATTTTAACTAAAAATTACAAACGTATAAGAAAAAATTACAAAGCGAATAGTAAAAACTGCGTTCCTCCGATTATTTGTAAGAATTATTCGTATATTGATAAATAGTTTTTACAATAAAGTAATGTAAAAAATTTGGCTATTGACTATATACAACACTAAGCCATAAAAATTACATAATTTTATTGTAATTTCTCTTTAAAAAAAATGACTAAATTCACGATACTCACAAGTAAATTCTAGCAGACTGAGAATTTACCCACTACCGGTTTTAGAATTTACTATATTTTATTATAAATTTTATTTAAAAGTTGGACATTTTTTGTGCTAAGTTCGGCAGTTTGTGCTAGATTCACGGAGAACGGCAATCAATTCCCGGCAACATTTTTTCTTTTCTGTTTACACGCTCAAAACTCGAAAACTAATTGATAAATAGAAAAAATTCATTCTTGATAAATTGTTTAGAAATAAATTACCAACAATAAACCTCGCTTAACCCCATACCTAGCTTCAACAGATAAGGCTGTAGAAATGCTTGAAATTACATGACAATTCAATCATCTGTTCAATCAGTCGGCCATCTTTGTATTATTTCGCCCCACAACCAGAATTTTTACAAAGCGATATAGTAAAAAATATTTAAGTTTATGCTAACTTTTATATGTGTACATGATAAATTTTATTATATATATTAGAATATTTATTAAATTGTTCAGTATTTTTTATTCGAACTTATAATATTTTTTATCGTTTCCACAAAACATGTATGTGCTTTATTTTAATTAACTCATAACTCATTATCTAAGACATTAATCAAAAAAAGTAATTCTTTATAAATTGTTTAGAATTGAATTCTCAATAATTAACTCCACTCAACCCCATGTCTATCTGCAATAGATAACGATGTACAGAGACTTGAAGTAACATAACAATTTTTTGACATTGTGTGACATTTTACATAATTTTATTGTAGAATATCATCTCTTGCGGCCAATCCCAGAAATAAAACAAAAATTACAAAGCAGTATAGTAATTTCTATTCAACATGGGTTTTAATTTTTAGTTAAAATTTCTCTCAGTGTAATATATTATACTTATTGAAAAAAAGGAACCTTTTTAGTTTAAGGGAGTTCGAACGAAAAAAGTACAAACCAGAAATGTGACCTAATGGGCCCCTCAATACTTAAGTAAAAATTTATAAAATTTCATGCGGCAACCTTTACTTTTTTCTGCGTAGACGGTCCTGTTTTCCACCAATACATGTACGGTTGTGTGTATCTATATGCACACAAACGTATTTTGTTACCTCCACTCCTTCACTCTTTGACTTTTTTTTTTTTTTAAACAATGATTGTTCAACTTTCTAGCCGGGAACTTGAATTTTTTTTTTTTCTATAATTATTCTAAGATTTTAAAGTTTCATACAGATTTGATATATGTTGTTTTTTTTTAACATTTTTCGACTTTCCCGTAAACGTACACGCTAAAAGTTGTTGACCCTAAATATTAATAACTATTTTACTAGCGGGGATAGACTTCTGAAATTTTGGCATAAGATAGATAACTATTTCATAAACCTACTCTGAAAATTTAAAAAAAAGTTAAGGTTATTGAGTGTTGTTCGAACTCCCTTAAATGAAAAATTATTTTTTTAACTAAAAAGGGCCTTTTTTTAATTCACTATAATAAACTTAATAATTATAAATATATATATATATATATATATTTATCAAGTATACCATTTTTTCTTTACTTTGATTAAAAAAGTATAAATAAATTATGTTGTAAAATTATTGTACAATTACAATAATAATTTTCTTTTTCAAACTAACACTAGGGCTTCATGCGGTACGAGACGAGACGAGATTCAGCGAGTGAATATGGCGATATTATCGTTAATGTCACGAGATTGTCGTGAATATGACGATATTATTGTGAATAATTTCTATTATTTATATTATAAAATTAAATAATTCTGATATTTTATTATTTAATATTATAATTTTTATTTTGTCGTCATATTACTGAGATTTATTCTGCTGGGCATTACTATACGTATGAAGAAAAAAAAAAAAAAATAAATATAAATATAATCGTTAATAAATATAAATTTAGAAATTTACAAAATAATTTTTCATTTGATTTAATCTGTCCAGATTACGTTGAATATATAGAATTATATTTTTTGTTTTTTTTAAATCGGTTAAAATATTAACATAAATCGGTTGAGCCCAATATAGATATAGATATACGTTGACGCGTATGTCATCTTATACTTATTATTAATTATTATTAATAACATTGCAATTTTATTTCCAGCCGTGATAATGCAATACAATGGCAAATTTCTGAGTAATATATTACTGATATCCCGAGTGGAAATTTAGTTAAGGTTCTGATCAGAACCGGATCAGGGAACCTGATTTCAAATCAGAACCGGATCAGGAATCCTGTTCAGGAACGGATCAGAATGTAACGCTCTTTTTTAGGATTCTGATCAGAACCGGATCAGGAAACCTGGCCAGATTTTAGAGTTAGAGCCAGGATACCTGAACAGGAATGGATCAGGATTCCTGACTAGAATATAACCAGGAATCCTGTTCAGGAACGGATCAGAATGTAACGCTTTTTTTTAGGATTCTGATCAGAATCGGATCAGGAAACCTGACCAGGATACCTGATCAGGAATGGAACAGGATTCCTGATCTGAAACGGATCAAGTAATTTTTAAAAAAAAATTGTTTTTTATTAATTGATGTTTTGTAACTAATTTACTATAGCAATGTTATTGATGAAACAGATTGAACGATAAGATTGTATATACCTGACATAACTTAAATTACCTAACCACTAGCGGGACGCGAACTCGGAACTTTCAGATTACAACTACGGACCTTAACACGCGCGGCCATGCCGTCTATCGATGATCTGATGTGATTTTTTGCTTTCATAAATTACATCAGCTCAAAAAAAACTTAAATTAGAATTTGCGACGTTAATTTAACGTAAAAATAAAATATAACAATTTGTTAAATTGTCCCTTGTCATTTTGTTTTAGAATTAAAATTATAATAATAAATAAATATTTATTATAATAATAAATATTTTTCCTGATAATATCCTGGTCAGAATCTGTTCAGGAAACCTTATTCAGGTAACGTTCAGGTTTCCTGATCCTTTCCTGAACAGGAAAACTGAATAAAAAAAATTAAATTATTTGATAAATTTTTCCTGATAATATCCTGGTCAGAATCTGTTCAGGAAACCTTACTCAGGATACGTTCAGGTTTCCTGTTCCTTTCCTGAACAGGAAAACTGAATAAAAAAAATTAATTTATTTGATAAATTTTTCCTGATCGTATCCTGGTCAGAATCTGTTCAGGAAACCTTATTCAGGTAACGTTCAGGTTTCCTGTTCCTTTCCTGAACAGGAAAACTGAATAAAAAAAATTAATTTATTTGATAAATTTTTCCTGACAGTATCCTGGTCAGAATCTGTTCAGGAAACCTTATTTGGGATACGTTCAGGTTTCCTGATCCTTTCCTGAACAGGAAAACTGAATAAATAAAATAAATTTATTTGATAAATTTTTCCTGATAGTATCCTGGTCAGAATCTGTTCAGGAAACCTTATTCAGGATACGTTCCGGTTTCCTGATCCTTTCCTGAACAGGAAAACTGAATAAAAAAAATTAAATTATTTGATAAATTTTTCCTGATAGTATCCTGGTCAGAATCTGTTCAGGAAACCTTATTCAGGATACGTTCAGGTTTCCTGTTCCTTTCCTGAACAGGAAAACTGAATAAAAAAAATTAATTTATTTGATAAATTTTTCCTGATAGTATCCTGGTCAGAATCTGTTCAGGAAACCTTATTCAGGATACGTTCAGGTTTCCTGATCCTTTCCTGAACAGGAAAACTGAATAAATAAAATAAATTTATTTGATAAATTTTTCCTGATAGTATCCTGGTCAGAATCTGTGAAGGAAACCTTATTCAGGATACGCTCAGGTTTCCTGTTCCTTTCCTGAACAGGAAAACTGATGAAAAAAAATTAATTTATTTGATAAATTTTTCCTGATAATATCCTGGTCAGAATCTGTTCAGGAAACCTTATTCAGGATACGTCGAGGTTTCCTGTTCTTTTCCTGAACAGGATTGGATAAGGTTACCTGACTTAAGGAAATCGTAAGGTGTCCTGACCAGGTTCGGGTCAGGAATGAGTCAGGTTCCCTGAATAAGGAATCCTGATCCGTTTCTGATCAGGGTTTGAGGTCAAATAGGGCATCCTGAAAATTTTTCCACTCGGGTATATAATACCTGAAATAATTATTTTCAAGATTATATACTTGAACTTAAAATTAATAAATGGATTAAGAAATTATTATACTCATTATCTAAATTAATATTGATTGAATTTTTTTTCAGAATTCTTTTGAAGCTTAAATGAATATTGAAAATTCTCTCAAATTAGAATTGTTTATTGCAATTTTTTAAATAAATAAATAAAAAAAAAATATATTTTTTGACGATATTATCGCAATTATCGTAATTATCGTGTAGGTATTATCGTATCGTATCGTCATATCGTCACGATAAAAATTTGCATTATCGTATCGTCTATCGTGATTATCGTATCGTATTGTATCGTGATTATCGTCTACCGCGGCAACACTACAAATGATAAATAATTAATCAAAAACTTGAATGATATTATTGTTTTTTTAAGTAGACAGAGAAAATAATTGTAATTAATTGTAAAACAAATCTTGAATAATGTTAAATAACACTAGTTTATATGAAAAAAAAAAAATAAAAACAAAAAATAATGTGTGGTGTTCCTCGACGGTCACCCATCCAAGTACTAACCACTGCCTACAGTGCTTGACTTTTGTGGTCAGAAAGCGAACTCATATGAGTCCAGTTATTCAATTGGTATAGGTAAATAAAAGTATTACAATTATATGCAGCTTTTTACACTTTTTTTCATGCTAGTCAATTGTTTTAATGGACGTGTGCTTTTAGCTCAAAAGAGGGTCCAGATAAGATGTCAAACATATCTAATACATATTGGGTAAGAACGTTTCTATTAAATACTTACTGTGGTTTACGAATATAAAGTTTTTATAAGTAATTTAGACGGTTTTTCAGCGTAGTCAGGATGAGATTATATGGTCAGTTGCTTGATCTAGTTTAAACTATAGATTTTTAGCAGTATGACTATTATTTGTTTAAGATAAAAAAATTATTATCAGTTTTTTTCGTTCAGTTAGAGATATATTGTAATGAATTGAATGCTCACAATACTAATTGATAAATCAAAATATATTTAAAAAAAAAGCAAAAGATAACGACACGTGGTGTTCCCAAGCGGTCACCCATCCAAGTACTAACCACGCTCAACGATGCTTGACTTCAGTGATCGGACGAGAACTGGTATTTTCATCGTGATATGGTCGTTATCTGAAGATTCAGTTACTCCAAACCATTTATGACCAGCTTTTTACATATTTCACTAAGTTGATTGCATATAAAAATACTCGCGCTGGAAAAAAATGAGTTCAGACCCTGCAACCAGGTCTTGTGCATGATAATATTTACTCTACTTGGAGAATAAAAATTAGTCTAAAAAAATTCAAATATTAGAACATTCATCTCACATCTGCAGAACACTACTTTCAACTGTAAGGCCTAACACATCAATGTCTATTTCTCTTTTTTTAAAACATGAAATTAGTCAATAATATAAATAAATTATTATTGTATAATAATTCAATATTTTGTTTTAAGTTTAGGAAATATTATTTTATATAAACAATAGTATATTAATATACTAATCTTACAATATTAATCTTGTAAATTAATGTAAATGAAAAATACATGCATATGCATGTATACATATATATGTACAATATGAACTTAATTTCGCCTAACAAATGCAAGCATAACCAATAAATACAAATAAAATACTTGTATATTAATATATACAACGGCATATATATAACAATAAATAAATAAATATATAAATACTCGCATTTAAATTCATCTATATACTACAGAACGCCTGATGGTAACGGTTACCGACCGATTACCATGGCGCTGCATGGCGCAATGTAGACTGACAGAAAATGGATTCCTGCCCAGATCCGTTACCGGATCTGACGTCTAAACTCAATTTTCTTCCTTTTACTCCATACCCAACCCGCGCCTAAAGATGTTTACACATCAAAAAAACGAGCTTCCAAACAATTACCAAAAAATCACATAAAATGTATTAGTATTTCAAAAATCTACTGTATAAATTTCATTTCCTTCTCATATTCCGAAAAAAATCGTCCAAATCCCTTAAGGAGGTTATGCACAAATTCATTGCGGGTGTTGCGGGGCGCTTCTGACGTCACAGACAAAACTGAAATCCGACTACACTGTAAAAAAGTAAAGTGAAAAGCGCCTGCGCCCCATATACAATATATGGGATTGCGGGTATGTGTGTGTGTTTGAACATGCCATACGTTGCCACATCTAATTTTTGTAAAGTTTATAATTAATTACTCATTAATTGACCGATCAACATATGAAAATTTTTCGCGCAATTAATAGAACTCGGTTTCTAGTATATGTGTGATTTTTTTCAAGACTTTTTCATCATTTTTTCTATCCGAAAAAAATGGTTGAAATCTCCATAAGAGCCAATGTTAAATATTATTTTCAATAATTAATTACAAAAAATTTAACCGATCAACATAAAAAAATAATTATACCGTTGTATTCAGAATGAAAAGATCTACTTGTGTACAAAATTTCAGAAGATTCTCATTATATTTTTTAAAAAAAGAGTAATTTGTGCATAACCTCCTTAAGTCACCTGTCATTTGTCACAAACATTACATCGTTTTAAATAAATGACGATTTTTTTTTTACAAACAGCCACCGTTTGAATAAAAACACCACGTGGCATAACTTTAGAAGTTTATTTCTTAAAAAATACCCCCTGCCGTTCGAAACAAGAATGTAGTCTATTAGGCTGGTACCGAGTTCGTTCCCAAGCCGGATGGCAATTGCCGAGTTCGTTCCTGCTTCCCCGAAATGCCCGGATTAATTTTGGGGGGCGGGGCACGTTCATCCGAGTTCGTTCCCAAAAAAAATCCGAGTTCGTTCCAATCGTTTCCCCTACCGTGTCCCCTCCACTTTGCCAGTTCGCTTTTTTCCGGAGACCGAATTCAACCGAGTCTAGCCGGTGCAGCACGATTCGTAATTCCACCAACCATCGATCAAGCATGCCCGAATCTAACCAAGTCTACCCGGTGTAGCACGACTTTTTAGTATTATTAAGATATTATTGATTAATATCAAATATTTATACTTCATTAATTGACTTATTAATTAAAATACCAATTTAATAATTAGTTTATTAATTAATTAATTGATTTTAATTGAGATTACTATTTAATATAAAGTTTGACTTTTATATATTGACATATATATCGAATTTATTTTCTATACGGTTATTTATTTTATAAGCAAAAAGTTACTAATTATGACTTATATTTGAAGAAAATAAATAAAAATAATGAATAATTGATAAAAAAAAATATTATATTTATAACATACAATATGCATAGATGTATTTTGTATTAAAATATAGTATTTATTTTATTATATTATTATTTATTTTTGTTATTTTATCATTTATTATTGAATTTCTTATACTATATTATATATTGACCTTTATATTTACTCTATTTTACTCTACTACATATTTTAAAGAATATAAATGTACATATTAAATAATGAAAAATATTATATTTATGTATATCATATCAAAATATATAATATTTATAATATTAGATTATTATTTTTTATTTTATTTTATCTATTATTATTTATTTTTAAGCACTCAAAATAAATTATTTTATATTGACATTTATATTTTACTTTGACTTATATTTGAAAAAATATATTATATATATATATATATATATATATACAATATACATTATATGTATATAAAACACATTTTTAAACATGCCTGCAATTTGCCGCCAATCCTAAGCCTGGAAAAAATGTGGAGGGAAATGTTAAGGGAGGGGGTATCTAAAACTAAAATAGGGGAAATCGCGATGGGAACGAACTCGGCTGCAATAGTACCGCCCCCGGGAACGAACTCGGATTTTTTTTTGGCCTTAATCCGGCTTGGGAACGAACTCGGTACCAGCCAGCTAGAAGATTTTTTTTTGATGAAAACGATCTATTGTTCGACACAAAACGCCATCTGTATAAAATAAACAAATTTCGATTATTTCAAGACTTTTTTCTTTCTCCTTACAAAACAATTATAATTTATAAAAAAAAAATTATTTCTTCCTTTAAAAATTTTTTTGCCAAGAAGTTTATTTCTATTATCGAGAAATATTCTTCTTTTTTTCATCAAAAAATTTTCTCAGTGTAGTATTTGATGAGAAAAATTTCTGAACATTACGATAAATTTTAGTATCGATATAAACTTGAGATTTGATGTTATCCCAAAGCCTACAGTCAAAATTAAAAAGAAAAGGAAATTAATATACCAAATAGAATTCAGTTAAATTACATCAGCGAGGCGTTTCACTACAGTACCACATTAATTTTTCTGGCAGATTCCTTGTTGTGGAAATCAATACTTCCTGTCTGAATCATTCTTACGGACATATTCATAACAATTTCCTTATAAAATTTACACCCTCATGACGGTACTTTTATTCATGTTGTTCTACTTGAATGAAACAAGCGAATATTTTTCAAGTAACTATTGATAAATAATTATCATACTTTGACAAATAGAAAATGGTTACCTTAACATTCAATGGTTGGAATGGATCCTTGATGCAGTAAAAAAAATCGAAATCATTAATTTTCATATAGACTCCTCACTGATATCCTAGATTTTACCTCTATTGGTAGTGTGATAATTTCATCCCACACGGGATTTAATTCCCTTTGCACTGTGCGTGATTTATGTAACAATCGACCTGCGCATTTGATTTTTACATAAGGGTCACTAGCTCCTGATAGTATTTCAGTTGATATTCATGAAATAAAATTATATACTTATATCAAGATTTATAAGAACAAAAACATAGAAATAAAAATTAACCGAAAAGACTTACCACAACGATCCATTGCTACGAGATTTGTACCCCTTCGTAAGTGCAAATGAAGCTGAAAAAAGGCATGTTGTCTCAAAGCCAATTCTCTGTGACGTGCTGCTTCATCATTCACAGTATCTTCCCCACAAACAGAAGTGCGATGGAGATCATCGTTTGGTGGAATATTGGCACTGCTTAATCGAAGAAGATTTTCTGATCCTAACTTGTCATGATTGCCTCGTATTAGCGGTGATTCTATTTCCATATTTTTGATATTTAAAGTATCAAACTATTTTATTACATGATTGTTTTTTTTTTTTTTTTTTTTTAAGAATACCTGGATGATTAAAAATGATTCGAGCTGGACTGTACGTTGTAGAGGAACTTTTACTTTGATCTGATGAGTAATCAGTTGCATAATCTGATTCAATGATACCACATTTGTGCGGTGAATCCCTGCCTTTAGTTTCTTTGGATTTTTTACGTTCTTTAGTTCGGCCTCGAGACCAACGGCTCTTCAAAGTGGAGAAGAAAGTATGCGTACGTTGTGCAACCGACGCAACATGTCGATAAGGAATATGAGATTGATGATTAGAATATTGATACTCATTACTTGATTTTGGACGAACTATATCGACATCTTTAGCCCGGAGTTCCGTAGCACTTTTTGACTTGCCATTTAAATTTAATCGAGATTTGTCGTTGGCACAGGATTGATCTGCAACAATGTTATTTATATCATTACAGGAATATTTATTAAAAGGTGCAGCTCAAGAATTAATGAAGTTAGAGAAATTATATGTGGTAATATACATCCTAACTTTAACTAAAATTGGCCACAGTATTCTAAATTATTAAACAAATCAACTACAAGCAAGCTTGGTATTTATTTATTGTTATTATATTTGCCACCGGCCCTCAGTTACACACAAAAAATGTAATTTGACCTTTTAGAATCATCGGAAAGAATTCGAGTTGGGCTCGAAAAAATCATTCTGACTACCTCTATCACTACTATTATTTTATGAATTATATACTGTTATTTATGCTAGATACTTTTTCAGAAAAAAAAAATTTTTTTTCTTTTTTTACTTTTTTACTTCGATTTTTTGTATAAGTTATTTCTCAGCAAACGTTCTTTTATAGATGAATTAATTTTATAATTTGAAAGTTCATTCGTTTTTTTTTTTTTTAATGACTTCAGTCAAATTGTTTTATTGCCAACAAAGCATTTATTTCAACAAACTAAATTCAATAACATGGTACCAGCCGGAGTATCCAAAATTTTCAATTTTCAATGGGTAACGTAGACATCAGCCTAATTTTACGATTTCAGAGATGATATCCGATGTTATCATTTGTTGAAAAAAAATTAGAAATTCGTTATCCACAGATGATATTTCTATTCCAAACTAAATACTTTTATTTTTTTATAAATTTTTTCAATTATGAAATTGTTCTCTGTAATTTTTTGAATAAAATAATAAGATATAACGATAATTATAAAATGATGTCATTTCTATTATCATTTAGTACAGAATGAAAAGAAAATCGAAATTCTGGTTATCAACAAATGAAACTAAACACTAGCATTTAAAGCAGTTATGATTATGCTTCTAATGGTAAACGTTTTTCTACTTAAAAAAACGAATTTTTTCATCACGTACCAACTGACTGAATTTTATTATTGAGAACGTTGATAACATCATTTTTTATCAATTACACATATTATTTAAACAAAATAGTTTCCAACATTTTCAAATTTGTAACTTTGCAATTCATGTTTATTCATCTATTCATTTATACACTGAGAGAAATTTTAACTAAAAATTAAAACCCATGTTGAATAGAAATTACTATACTGCTTTGTAATTTTTGTTTTATTTCTGGGATTGGCCGCGAGAGATGATATTCTACAATAAAATTATGTAAAATGTCACACAATGTCAAAAAATTGTTATGTTACTTCAAGTCTCTGTACATCGTTATCTATTGCAGATAGACATGGGGTTGAGTGGAGTTAATTATTGAGAATTCAATTCTAAACAATTTATAAAGAATTACTTTTTTTGATTAATCTCTTAGATAATGAGTTATGAGTTAATTAAAATAAAGCACATATATGTTTTGTGGAAACGATAAAAAATATTATAAGTTCGAATAAAAAATACTGAACAATTTAATAAATATTGTAATATATATAATAAAATTTATCATGTACACATATAAAAGTTAGCATAGACTTAAATATTTTTTACTATATCGCTTTGTAAAAATTCTGGTTGTGGGGCGAAATAATACAAAGATGGCCGACTGATTGAACAAATGATTGAATTGTCATGTAATTTCAAGCATTTCTACAGCCTTATCTGTTGAAGCTAGGTATGGGGTTAAGCGAGGTTTATTGTTGGTAATTTATTTCTAAACAATTTATCAAGAATGAATTTTTTCTATTTATCGATTAGTTTTCGAGTTTTGAGCGTGTAAAAAGAAAAGAAAAAATGTAGCCGAGAATTGATTGCCGTTCTCCGTGAATCTAGCACAAACTGCCGAACTTAGCACAAAAAATGTCTAACTTTTAAATAAAATTTATAATAAAATATAGTAAATTCTAAAACCGGTAGTGCGTAAATTCTCAATCTGCTAGAATTTACTTGGTGAAAACGTGAATTTAGTCATTTTTTTTAAAGAAAAATTACAATAAAATTATGTAATTTTTATGGCTTAGTGTTGTATATAGTCAATGGCCAAATTTTTTACATAACTTTATTGTAAAAATTCTTTATCAATATACGAATAATTCTTACAAATAATCGGAGGAACGCAGTTTTTACTATTCGCTTTATAATTTTTTCTTATACGTTTGTAATTTTTAGTTAAAATTTCTCTCAGTGTAGTAATTAATAAATTAGTTCACTTGTAAATATTATAATTAATTTTATACCACTCATGCATGGTAAACTCTATTTTACACGCGCCCTAGTGGTAAGTAAACTGACGATTATAGGCGCGTAAATAAAAGTTGCATCGAGTAAACGAAAGTTGCCTGGAGTAAACAAAAGTTGCATCAAGTAAACAAAAGTTTCAGCGAGTGAACGGAACTTGCCTCTGTTTTTTGCGCCCTCAAAGGGTGTTTTCTCGCCTCTAGTTTAGCACAAAGACTCATAAAACACGACTTACCACTCTTGTTGCACAATATACTATCATAACAAAAAAAAAGTCCCTTAATCTTGAACAATACGATATATATGGAAAATATGAGTAAATATGAAGAAAAATATAGAAAAGTCACTGAATATAAAGAAAAAAAAGATAAATATGGGAAAATAACAGTAAATACACGGAGAAAAATTTTCACTTAATATTACTATGGTGCCACATTACCATAGAACCATCTTATGATTATTAAAAAATTTACTGTCATTTCAACGAAAAAAAACAATTGTAGTCTTGAAAAATTAAAATGTACCATAGCGATTTTGTCATGTTTTTTTTTTTGCTATTCCCCGATGGAAAAATTACAACGCATAAAGAAATTTTTACAGAAACCAAATTTAAAATTTAAAATAATCCAGTCTAAAAATTACATTGCACCATAGCAAAAAATATATTTTTTTTTTTTTGCTTTGTTTATTTCTAAAATTTTACTTTGTTGTTATGGACAAAATTAAAATGATCCTCTGAAAATTTACAATGTACCATAGTAATTTTAATAACTTTCTTGGATTTCCTGTAGGTGTCACTAACAAATACAAAGCAAGATATTTAAAATTACAATTGGCCATAGCAAAATTGATGAAGGACTCAGAAATGTCAACTGCCCCCACTTTTTAGTCGACTGCGCAGGCATGACTTTGCTTATTTTTAAATTGTTAATGTAAAACAAATAATATTTCCCTTACACATACGTTGTTGTGGCGCAGCGGATAACTCGTAGGATTTGTATCCCGATGATATGGGGTTCAAATCCTGGGCTTGAAATGTTTTTTTACAATATTTTTTTACGAGCGTTTATAAAGAAAATAAATTTTGCGTTTGCCCATCGCAAGAATTACTATGGTACACCGCAGAAGGTCGCACGGCCAGTAAGTGGCGTTTTTCAATGAAAATTGCTATGGTCTGTCTCAAAATTTAATATGATGCTCTTATGGTTCCAGCTTACTGTAACACAACGCAAAAATTGCTATGGTATTATATTAAACAAAAATGTAAATTTTTCTCCGTGTATAAAAGAAAAATCACTGAATATAAAGAAAAAAACGATAAATATGGGAAAATAACAGTAAATATAAAAGAAAAATCACTGAATATAAACAAAAAAACGATAAATATGGGAAAATATCAGTAAATATAAAGGAAAATATAGGAAAATATCAAAGAAAAATCGGTAAATATAAAGGAAAATATAGAAAAGTGACTGAATATGAAGAAAAAAACGATAAACATAGGAAAATATCAGTAAATATAAGAAAAAAATATAGGAAAATATTAAAGAAAAATCGGTAAATATAAAGGAAAATATAGAAAAGTGACCGAATATAAAGAAAAAAACGATAAATATGTGAAAATATCAGTAAATAAAAAGGAAAATATCGAAGAAAAATTAGTAAATATGAAGGAAAATCTAGATAAGTGACTGAATATGAAGAAAACAACGATAAATATGTGAAAATATCAGTAAATATAAAGGAAAATATAAAAAAATATCAAAGAAAAATCACTGCGTATAAAGAAAAATAGGATAAATAAGGGAACATATTAATTATGTCCCCCCCCCAACCATAGTAGACCCTCCTGAAAATGTTCTAAGTCCCTTAATTAATCTAAACATGATGAATATGGAAAATGAAGAAAAATAAAGAATATATAAACGAATAAACGATAATGTAGAAAAATCACTGAATATAAAGAAAAATACGATAATTATGGGAAAATATTAAGAAAATATCAGTAAACAAAAAAGAAAAGTATAGCAAAATATCATAGAAAAATCATATTTTTCAACAAGATTTTTCAACAAAAAGATTTGAAAAAAATTATTAACATGATAAAGTATTAAATATTCAAGTTGAACAAAATATATACGATCACTGGAGGATTAGTGAGGAAAATTAATGAACAATACCCATCAATAAATAATAAAGAAATAATGATACCAGTAGAAGCTAATATATAATTCGAAGACGATGAGGAAAATGAAAATATACCAAAAATCAATTTCGAGTTTAAAAAAATACAAGAAATCGTACATCTACCAATTAATTCATTTGCAGGTAAAATTATTTTAGCGAAAAAAAAGAAAATGCAATGTCAGGACGGTTATTAAAATAAAGAACAATAACATTAGCAGACGACAGTGATTATAAAGTAAAATAAAATTTAAATGAAAAAAAGTTTGATTAAACTAAATAAGGATATTAAATTTACCAAAGAAAATATATTTTATATTGAACTAACTCTATGGAATGAGGAGGCAGAAAATTTCGAGGGGTAAAAGGGTGATGTGATAGCATTAAGGTACAACCAGAGCAAAATGAGAGACATCTGGCGGATGTTTGTTAAAAACATTATATATTCATGAGTGCGAAAAGAACGAGAGATTAGAAAAAGAATACTGTTTCTCACTTCCACTCAAGTATTTAGACAAAGACAGAAATTTATTATCCTCTATTAATTAAAATTGAATATTAAAACCTATACTAAATTTGGGTGATGATTTTTCGTCTTTTTTTCTAGTTTTATCCTTTAGTTTTTGGTAAATATGGCATTATTTTTCCAAGTATTTCGATGAGGTATTATGAAAAGCCAAACATCGTTTTCCATAAGAGCCTATGTTTAACCTCGAAAAAAAGGACCATCTTTAACAGTTAATTAATCAAAAAAACATCTTATAACAAAAAATCTGATGAAAGAAAAAGGTGTATCGTTATTTCAATTATCTACTCTATAAAATTCGTGAAATCGTCATTATTTTTAATTTTCCCTGGTTGTACCTTAAAGGAAGTGAAAATAAATAAATATAAAAAAATTAAAAATATAACGACGACTTCAGCAACAACTAAAACGTTAAATCCTGATTCAACCGAGGGGAAGAAGTAAAATCATGGTACAACAAAATGAATAAAAACAGAGATTTTAAAAGGTTAGAAGAAAGCGATTCTGGACATGAAGATGACCGATTAGAAAGAAAAAGAAAATGAATGAAAATTAAATAAATTTTAGTTGTAACAATAATCATTGTAACGATGGAGAATGAAATAAATTTGTAGTCACGAATTTCAATATATATTAAAAAAAAAATTAAAATTCCCCCCGCAGGGAAGGCACAGTTGCTTCAGCAACTGTATGATCATTTTTTTAATACGTTGACGAATTAATTTATTATTTATTCTCATGGAGTTTTATAAGGAGGGCAATCTGTGATGTCACATTGTGTATTAGTTTTTAGCATAGGCAGCTGTTGAAGCTCGCGGAATGGAGCAATCGGAGCAAGACAGTGCATATTATCTTCAATTCTCCGATCAAAGTTCGTCTTGTCTTCTTTAAAACAAAAAAAAAAAAAAAGAAATCAATTAATTATTAAAATAGAAATTCAATTTTAAATAATATTTTTACAATAAACAATTAATTTTATCGTTATTTTTCAATTGAAAATTTTTTTTTTACAGTAATATTGATGTTTGTTTTGTCCCCTTTAAAATAAAACAAAAAAAAAGAAATCAATCCATTATTAAAATAGAAATTCAATTTTTAAGTAATAATTTTACAATAAACAATTAATTCAATTGTTGTTTTTTAAATGGAATTTTTTTTTATAAGCTTATATCATCGTCAGTTTTAAGTCTTTTGAAACAAAAAAAAAAATTATTGAAACGGTCAACTATTGAGGTTGTATCTAATTGTTAATATTAATTCAACAATAAACAATTGCTTTTGTTATTATTCTTCGGCCACAGTAGCTTCGAAAACAAAAATCTGTTCATAGTTTGATTTGAAAGAAAAAAAGGAAATATATATTTATTTATTTATTTATTTATTGACAGTCCCAACAGATTTCTCCATTAACAGGGTACTGGTAGACAGTTTGTAACAATATACATATAAAAAATTAAGATTAAATTTAAAATTAAATTAGTTATTTCACTGGCTAATACATATTTAAATAATGCTGTACAAATGTACAATTATAAAATAACTTCAGTGAATTGATTACATAGATACAGATATAAAATATACTTAGTGAATTAATTACACAGTTATTCATTGATTTGTAAAATCTATTATTATGAATACAGTGACAACGAGAAAGCTTGACTGCTGAGGTGAGGTAGCTAAATATCTTTGACATTAATTAGATAATTATTTTTTAACGAAGGTGTCGCAAGAACACACTGGGTTATAAAACCATTAGAGATACCATTTTTTTGTGTCAAGTATTCTACTAAATAAGCAAGTAGAACAACAGACTTTATTTACAAGATTTACCATGATAGACATTGGTGCAATGTTAGACTGATTGTTGGATATAGATCTTTTTATTAAAAACGGGGAAAATTTACGAAGCATACTATTTTTGTCTTGATTAATAATAATAATATCATCTAAGAGTTGAGCACAGTCAATCGCTCCTCTTATTATTTTTATGAAACATGATATGATTGCTACACACCTACGAATATGAAGGGGAATAAAATCACAATCATACAATAAGTCATCACATATTCCACGAGGTGGATATGTACCAGTTGAAAACCAGATCTGATTTTTCATAAATCTTCTCTGAACTTTATTAATTATTTTAGCTTGTCTTTTGCTGTTTATTGCCCACACAGGAGCTGCATATTCAATTTTAGGTCTCACATAAGCATTGAATAATAATAATAATGTCTCACGCTTGGAAAAAATTTTAGATATACGCATTATAAAACCAAGTAAAGCTGATGCTTCATTACAAATTTTGTTTATATGTAAGTCAAACTTCAGACAACTATCAAAAATTACACCAAGGTCTCTTATATTATCAACTCTTTCCAAGGCCATTTTATTAATTGTATACGGGTAGGTTATTATATTTTTACCACGAGTAAACGATATTGCTTTACATTTTTTCTCATTGACTAATAATTTATTCACCCTGCACCAATCAGCAAATATATTGATGTTGTTTTGTAGTGTCAGACAATCATCAATGGATGATATTGGCATATACAATTTAACATCATCGGCGTACATTAATACTTGACAATTCAGATTATTTGGTAAATCATTTATAAATATATTAAATAGAAGTGGCCCCAGGTTGGAGCCCTGAGGAACACCTGACGTTGGTATGTAGGCATTTGATGATTGACCACCCACATACACAAAACAATGTCTATCTGTAAGATAAGATTTTATTAGCCTGATAATACATGTTGGCAAACCAATCGTAGTTAATTTTTTCAAAAGTATTAACCAATCTATCTTATCAAAGGCTTTGGACATGTCAGTGTATATAATGTCAACTTGAATTTTTTTTGATATATAATTACTAATATGATTTGACATAACTAATAGATTGGATGTAGTTGAACGACCTGATATAAAACCATGTTGACAATTAGAAATGAATGGAGCAAAGTAAGAATAAATAATGTCAAATAAACATAATTCAAATACCTTGGAAAGAGCTGGTAATATTGATATTTGACGATAATTTGTAACAATTAATTTATCACCATTTTTATATGTTGGACAAACTCTAGATGATTTCCAACGTTTAGGATATATACCACTTATAATTGCTCTATTAAATATAATGTAAAGAGGGTGAACTAACGCATCCGGCCAATATCTTATTAAAGACACAGGGATGTTATCCATACCCATAGTTCGCTTATTTGGTAATTTTAGTAACGCTTTAGATATGTCACCATGACTAATTTTAATAATATAATTATTTAGCCAATTCGATTTACACTTAATAATTAAATCCTCAAAATCTAAATCAAGATTAGCATTAGTATTAGTGTTATAAATTTTTTTAAATTCAATAGCAAATGCATTTGCGATATCTTTGTGGTTACATATCGATGTTCCCTCAACAATCACATTGTTAATTATATTTTTACTAACTTTAATAGATTTAATATAATCCCATATACGCTTTGGATCCTTTTTTATGTTGTTTTTTAAGTTTAAATTATACGATTTATAATCTATATTGATATTTTTTTTGACCAACTCTCTAGCTTGCTTAAATTCTAGCTTATATTTATCAGATTTATCTTGTTTCAACTTATTTCTTATTGAGTTTTTAAGTATAATTAACTGTTTAGTTTTACCAGAGTACCACACAGGGAACAATTGCTTTCTAGCACAGCTGATTGTTTTACAGTTATTTGAAATAATTGAATTTAAAGTATTATATAGCTTATCACAGATATATTCAAAGAAGACAGATATAGTGGGAACCTAATAAACGAGCGTGGCTGAGTGTGACCGAGTGTGAGTGCGACATTAATATACTTCCCTCTCAACTTTCACCTGAAACCTTTAGCTCCCCCACTACTCACAACGATTACGCGACCAATTCAAACTTTGAACCCTAATATTAAATCAACCCTTCCATAAAAAAAAACTGAAAATATTAAAAAATTGCAAATTTTTTTCCCTACAAAAAGTTACTAAACTCTATCCCTGTAAAATTATTTTTTCTATGTTTTTTTTTTTTAAATAAACTTTATTTATTTTTTTTCAACCCTTTCCCGGGGGTTGATGCAATTTTTTTTTTTCATATCTTCAATGAGCTAGTCTCAAGGAACCTACTCATATTTTTCATTTCATTTATTGAGAAATCATAAGAACTTCAGAGTTTTTTGAGTGGACTAATTGTAGAGAAGCCAAAAAACATCTATTCAGGAAAATGATGAGAGCGATGAGAATACCCTGAGCGGCAACCATCTCTTTTTTTGACGATCACAACGCTCCCATAGGGTTCTGACTAGAGTGGGTATAAGCAGAGTGAAGCCACCGAGGTCCCATTAGTCCGACATTTTGTGCTCGCCGTATAGAGTGGGTATAAAAGGGTTCCGTCACTTCCGAGGTAAAAACCATGGTAGAAGTACTACAGGTATGGCAGTAGTCCATGCTTCTTTCGTCACGTTCTGCGCAGCCTTATTTTTTCAACCAATCAACAACGCGCCATCGAGCTGTTTTGCTTTTCTTTCTAACACGCAATCTCTATTATAAAAGCCTCTCTCTCTAACATACTGTTTTGACATCTATTTTTTATATTGTTGTAAATACTAATAAATATATGAGCATGTTTATAAAAAATCAGGAAAATAAAAAAACCAAGACAGTTTAACAAATAAATTATAATATTTTTATTATTGTTGTTTTTTTTTATGCCACAAACAATAGAGGTTGTGTTGTATTTATTATACTTGGATTTCTTTATTTAATATAAATAATTAATTTCTATTTTTGATGTATGTGAATCATTATAAAATATACCAAATCTAGTTGAATAAATATGATAACTTTTAAAAAGTTTAAAAAAAACTTGAAAATTTTCTTAACAAGAAGGCGACCTTTTGATTGGTCGATTCACAGCGGCCAAACCAGGCTGCGCACTGCCATACCTGTAGTATTTTTACCATGGTAAAAACCATCTATGGCTTCACTCTGCTTATACCCACTCTAGTTCTGACCTATTCACGCTATTCACCATGGCATCTGGTGGCCGAATAGTAAACTATTTCTAAATGGTCGGAATCATAATAATAATATAATACATACAGGACGTACCAACACATACAAATAGTGAAGTGGTAGTGAGTCGTAGCCAAGTGTCAAAATACGTATACAGATTTAATATTATAAATAACAATAAATAAATTGATAATTAAAAAATGAATGTCGAGGCTGGTATTTTTCCAGAGCGTATAAAAGAAACTAAATATATATGTTCAGTAGAGAATTCTATCAATCTTACTGGAAAAAATTTTAATTTAATATTTCATATATTTTTAAAGCCCAATAAATACCTAATTAAAAACAAAAACTTGGAAACAGTAGATCGTTTGTTATTGTAGAAAAATTTATCAAAAATGATCGATAATGATATGATAAAAATATAACACTCAAATAATACTGTATTTATCATTCAAATAGAGCGCCAAAAACCATTTGGAATGCGCTATGTCGGCACACGGACACGGACCTTCAAAAGTCTTTGAAGGCCTATTGACATATTGTGTAGGTCTATGGTCAGTGGCAATGTGGACGTGTGCCCTGACTTGACGTTGCACCTTAGCCTTAGGGTGTGATTGCAACAGTAGTGGAATTGGTGAAGCAGAATCTCATTGCATTGACAATGTCAAACACTTTTTTCCTGTCTTTATCAAATCGGTTTTTCTTTAGAGACAAGATCAATTGTGTTATTGAAGACATCCTTGGTGACAACAGACTTTGTTAGTTTCTCAACTTTAGCATCTATTTCCACAACTTTTTCATCAAAATATTTTTTTTTGTGTAGCGGACTGCTCTTTGGCGAAGCTTTTCATATCCTTGGCAAAATTATCTCGTCTCAAACTTAGTGACACATTGGTTATCTTTGACGTATAATCAACAATATTAGTGACGACCGACTTCAATGATTCCAAAGTACCACGGATATATTTTTAAAAAATTTTGAAAAATTATATAAAAGTCGTTTTATAAAACCATTTTTTAAAATATGGGCAAAAAAATTGAAAAAACTATGTAAAAGATTTATCAAATTTTAATAAAAATTTCGAATTTTATTTTATAAATATTATATATATATATGGGGCATTCCAGGTCAAAACACCGAGTCATCGGCCTGGCCCCTACCGATTCACTTGAAAATTTTTTTCTAGGTGTATTTTGGACCGAAAAACGACCTTATTTTTTTTCAATATTTTTCCACCATTTTTACACCATAAAATAATTTTTTTTTTCCTACTATCGAGTATTTCTCAAATTAGACCAGGTTTAAAGTTCTGAAATTTTTCCTATATTATCTCGAGGTAAAAACAAGTCACCCATAAACATTTGGGAATGGGCCGAGAATAATTACTAATTTTTTTATAACTGATTAAAAAAAAATTTTTTTACCAATTTTAAAATAATCTAATAATGGTTTCTTGTAGAGAAAAAAAAAATAAAAATAAATGATATTTGGGCAAATTTTGGTTCTTTCCATATTTCGAGGGTAAAAGCTTCAAAAATTGAATTTTAAGCATCGCAGTTTTCCTATCTTTCCATCCTTAAATATAGGGAAAAACAAAATTCATCAAGATATCATTTATTTTTATTTTTGATTTCTCTGCAAGAAACCATTATTAAATTTTTTTATTTTTAAAATTCGTAAAAAAAAATTTTTTTAATCAGTTATAAAAAAATTATAAAAATGAGGTCGTTTTTTGGTCCAAAATACACATAGAAAAAAATTTCCAAGTGAATCGGTAGGGGTCAGGCCGATGACTCGGTGATTTGACTTGGAATGCCCCATATATATATAAAATAGAAATAAAAATATAAATTTACGAATTATGTCCCCAAAAAGCCTCTTTTTTTTAATAACCCAGGTAGGAATCGACGATTGGGACAAGCTTGTGGCAAGCTTGAATTCGAGGCTTCGAAGCTTGTGTCAAGCTTGGTAAAAGCGTGGAATGATAACCATGTATTTGCTTGTGTCAAGCTTCGAATCCAAGCTTGACACAGTCTTGCAAAAACAATTTTAAATAAATATAAATAACTATTATTAATAATTTGTTATTTTTGACATTATTATTTTTTACCCGATACAAGTTAAATTAACGATAATAAATTGAGCGAAAATAAACGGCATACTGGGGGAACGATCGTAGGTCTCTCACGTGGAAATCCGATGCTCTATTACGTCAACCACCGAGGTATTCATAAAAGACTCCAAAAAATTTTTGATATGAATGAATCTATTCGAGACTTAATACACAGTCCTTGTAACAGCCTGGCACGATAGTCAAAACCTAATAATTGACATTCAAAATTTCTATTCACATTCTATATAGATCTAAATATTATAATTTTTGTTTTTTAATTGAATATATGCACAAGTCAAGTCTCATGTCAGGCTTGATAAAACGATTCCTTTCCTGAACAGGAAAACTAAGTAAAAAACGATCTGGTAATCATTGTTGGGGCGTACGCCCCGCATTACCGTTGAAAATTAATAACTTTCAATACTCCGGCTAGGGCCGTGTTTAATTTGATCTGTTGAGTGATTTTTCATAGTTCATCAACGATATAATCATTTAAGAATTTTGATTTTAACGAGATACTTCCTTTGAAGTAAAACTTCTGTACAGAGGGTAGCGACAAAATTTGAGGCCCCGCTAGCGTCACACTGAGTGTTACACACTCGGTTAAACACTCGGTCACATTGCTGCGTTACACTCCATGTCATGTTATTTAAATATTATTAAACAGTATAACTGAGTATTGATCATATTCGAAATATTATTATTGATAATATTATCAGTATTATATCGTAATTACTATTACTATTATTATTAATACCATTGATATTATAAATTTTTAATATTATTATTTATACAATTATTGTTATTCCTATTATTCATACTATAAATATATATCAATGATGATAATTATAACAAGTTATTTTAATAACTATACAATATATAACCGATAAATAGCCGTTTTTTCGATATTTCAACTAGATTTTTAACCATTTTGCGTACTCGTAGGAATTTTTTCCGTATTTTTCCTGTAATCGTGAGAAAATTTCCTATAAGAAACCAACAAAAAAACATGTTGTCTCGGATATGATAATATCCCCACAAAAACAATAATTTCGATAATATTATCAATTATTCACAATAGTATTGATATTAATAATAATATCCATAGTAATAATATTTTGAATATAAATACTAATAATTATCAATATTTATATATGAATGTTATTGTCAATATTATTATTATTAATATTATTATAAATTGATAATACCATTGTTATTATTATTAATATTATATTGATATTATTATTGATGATATTTTTGAAATTATCGTTATTTTATTTATACTATGGTTATATATGAATATTATTATTATAAATAAAACCATTATATGATTAACAATAATAATAACATGATATTAGTAATAATATCAATGGTATCAATTATATGGTCGCATTAAAGGATGAAAAAATTTTTCATTTAATTTTAAAGTTAAAAAAAAAGGGAAGAAGGGCGTAACAACCTTTAATAAAGGATAAAGGGCGTATGTCCAAGGATTTACGTCTTCTTTCCGTTATCAAAATAATTTTTGATAAAAGATGAAGGGCGTATTTCCAATCTTATTTGAAATTTATATGAGGCAGGATTTTTTAAATTGTTGATTGTTTACTGATAATTATAAATAATTTATTATTAATAAGAAAAATATAAAAATAATTACAAATCTTCATCATTTATTAAAAATGATTTTGATAATGGAAAAAAGGCCCTGAACATACGCCCTTTATTCTTCATCAAAGGTTGTTACGCCTTTCTTCCTTTTTTTCTTTTAAGCCTTCAAATTAGATGAAAAACCCGAAAATTTATAAATTTGCACTTACGCCCTTTTTCTATTGATGCGACGATATTAATAATAAAATTTATAATAATAATCTACTTGGTCACTATGTTTTTTTTTTTATAAAGTGTGATTTATAGACATTTTCTCAGAGAGGCGATAGATTTTCTGACTACTCATGTTTTGAGCCTAGAAAACATTCTCTCTCTTTTTTTTAATTACAAGAGCGACCTCGAGCCTCCGGCGCGTAGTTGTATATATTATTGTGTATATGTTTATTAATACTATTTTCTTCATCATAATTATACTTTTTATTAATCACGTGAAGTACTTTTCTTATTTGTCATTTCCATGAATTACTATATTTATTTCAAGTTATAATTATCAATATTATAATTATCGTAATGAACAAAAATATCATTTGATCTAATTATAAACAATTATTAAATGTTTTAGTTGTGTCGTTGCTTAATCAAAGTATTAAAGTCATATTACAGCTTTTTATAAAGTCAATTGTATTATAAAAATATAATTAGCAATCATACGTAGCAACCACACACTAACTTTTCTATTTGTTTACTTATTTATATAAATATTTATACTTTATACAATATTTAAATCTATTATTTTAATTAAGTAATATTAATAAGTATGATGAGGTTTTTGATAAACGTAGTAACCATAACGTAGTACCCACAATAACTTTTTTTTATTTAAATATTAATTCAGTAATATACATTAGTTGTATTCATAAATATAAATAAATATAACAATACTTTTTTTATTAAATTCAAATATATAGAACTTAATAAAAAGCTGTGATATGACTTTTGATCTAGGAACGACACAACTCGGATAAATTAATTGCCGAAAATAAACAAGCATAGCAACCATACAACAACACGTAGCAACGTGTTAGTATGAGAGAAAAAATAATAAAATATTAGTTATAAACAAATGCTACAAAATTTCGACCAATCACATCACGAATAAAAAGCGGTCAAGTGTCCTTTTTATAATAGGAATAAAATAAACTTAATATTCTGTTTTTTCTTCTGTTTTTTAGGTGCGAGAACCAATCCTGCATAAGTCCTAGAACAATTTTCTAGAATACTCATAGAAGCGTTTTACTTTGTACTATTTTGTACCACAATTGTTTTAATTTGTACCTTAAAATTAAAGCGTTAAAAATCGACTTTTTTTCTAGATGACTTAGGGGGGAAAAATTGCTACAACCCTGGTAGAAATTTCATCTAGCAGCGATCTAGCTGCGACATTCATGTGACTTCCTTCTTAACTATTTATGCTCAAACGTTCAAAGAAGGGATAAAAAAAAGAAGGGACATGCAATGGAGGTGGAAATCCGCCAGAAAATCCGCCATGAAAGAATACACCTAATGAAATCACTTTTTGAGTCGCAGCGGTGTAGCATGCGACATAGCTATTCCTACGATTATCAGGTTCAGTTAAGTTAGACAGCAGGGAGAGGGGATCAATTTTATTATGATAGCAATAATAATAATAGTAATATTATTTATGTTTTTTTATTATTTTGTCTAAATTTACAAATACATTAAATATAAAAATTTTCATCTGAGAATAGAGAATATGGTCATGATACTACTGGTTTCCAGGAACTTGAAAAAGTGTTATATAGTTAAAGTTGTTGTCTACAAAAATGTCATACAATCGTTACAGCTGGGCGATTCTTACCTGGGAAGTGTTTATTTATCATTATTTTAATAATCAAAAGACGTAAAATATGAAAAAAAAATGTCAAAATTTTGACGTATAAAGTTGAAAGCTGTAAAAAAAATTAGGCGGTTTTTATTATAATATTATTAACATGTATCGAAATCGTTATCGCTAGGAGAAAAACCTAATTTTTTTTTTTTTTTTTATTTAGCAAATTTTCCCACTTTATACTTCAAAATTTTGACATTTTTTTTCATATTTCACGTCTTTTATTATCCACGTATATGCATGAAGGAGAAATTCAATGTGTCCGAAGAAATTACACATTTCAGCTTGAAAATTTATTTTTTGGTAAGATTTAATACCTGGCAAGGTCCAAATTCCGGGCTTGGTGGTACAAACTAGTACAGATTATTCTGCGTTTCCCTGGTAGAAATTCGACTTCGAGTTGCGACATTCAATGTCGCAGCAAGCTGGGCGCGATCTATGCTATGCGACACTCGTAGACGTAACTCGCTGCAAGGTTGCTGCGACCCTATAATTAAAATACGCGCGCGCATCTGCAATTTTGATGTTTAACCTGTACGTTAAATGAACTTAGTGGTTCCTTAACCTTACTTAGTGGTTCCTTCTACCTTAGAATAGTAAAGTGTAAAACATTTATATTAATCATGGAAAATATAAATAATAATTGTTGTTAAAAAAATTCATCTGATTATGAAACAGTAAGTAGTTTTTTTATTATTTTAAAACCTTGATACCGTTTGAAGAATTTTCAGAGTAATACAACATTAGATATACATGTAGACATCGACAAACGAGGAATATCGACTGGAATATTTGCATCGCACATCATATTTTGATAAATAATCAAAAAGTTTATGTCATGTTATATGAAAAAATAATGTAAAGTGAATCCAGCAGGAGAGTGCCGCGACAGTTTTCATTTTTTTAGGCCGTATTTCCATGTAATGGTTTTGAAGGCACGCACACAAATGTGAAGTTTCACGTGTCTGTGTATTTTTTCGGTTCGGCTATCATCGGCAAATAAAAAAAAAATAAAATAAAAAAAATAAATAAAACACACGCGCTTTTGGGTTATGTACAGTTGTTGTTGTTGTTGTTGCTTAATAAAAAAAAAAAAATAACAAATAAAATTAAGATAATTATTGAATATTAAATAAACAACCATTTACTACATTACCAAATTAATGTGGTAGAAATATTTATTACTTTTTTTAATATAAAAATAAACAAAAACCTTTGAAAATATTTAAATATGTTCAACAATTGGAAATTGTTGAATACTTCCACTGCTCTATGCAATTGTTAAACGAGCAATCATTTTATTTTTTTTATTGAATAAATATTTGAAGTATTTATTAAACTGACAATTAAATGTTGTCGTGAAGTAAAAATTGTTGATGTTAAACCACAAGAAGAATTGAGCCAACAAAAAAACCATTGTTAGCTAAAAAACCAGATATTATTGTTGGTAAACCAGATCGTATACTTCAACATTTAAAAGCAAATAATTTAAAAATAAAAATGACACTTGAAACACTTGTTGTTTATGAAGCAGACTTGGTAATTATATATTTTTATTGCTTACAATTAAATTGTGTTTATAATAAAAGCTTAATTTTTATTGTTAAAATTTACAGATGTTTTTATTTGGATATGAAGAAGAAGTTAAAACAGTTATTGATTATTTACCATAAGTTTATCAAGCTGCATTGGCATCAGCAACATAATCTGAAGATGTTTTGACATTACCAAAATTGATACTACATGATCCAGCAATATTAAAACTTGATGAAGAACCACTTGCTCCACCATCACAATTAGCATATTACACATTATCAGTTGAAGAAAATGATAGAGTTGCTATTTTATATGCATTATTACAATTACATTTGATGAGGTAATAAATTGTTAATTAAAATTGAATAACTTATGCTTATTTTATAAAATTTAATTAACTTTCAGAGGTAGAAGTATTATATTTGTTAATACTGTTGATCTTTGCTATAAATTAAAATTATTTTTGAAACAATTTGGAGTTCCAACATGTGTATTAAATTCAGAAGTACCAGCATCATCAAGATCCAGAGCTGTAACACAATTTAATACTGGTACATATGATGTTATAATTGCATCTGATGAACAAGTTTTAGAAGAGGTAATTTAAACATCATCATCTTGATCATTATTTTATGTTCAATTATTAATAAATATATTTTTTTTTTTGTTAGTCACATAAAATTAATCAGAAAAGTAAACGTAAAAAGGAGAAAGAACCTGGTGTTGCACTAAAATACATGTAAATTTTTTTTTTAAAGATACAAATGTCCAAGGAAAAGCAGTAGCTAAGGAATTAATGTGGCTAAGGGATTAATGTTGCCAAAAAATTATGTTTCAAGGAAATAATTCCTTAGTCACATTAATTCCTTAGCTACTGCTTTTCCTTGGACATTTGTATTTTGAAAAAATAAATTTACATGTATTTTATTTATAGAATAAATAAAAAATTTCCAAGGAAATTCTTTGAAACATAATTTTTTGGCAACATTAATTCCTTAGCTACATCTTAGCTACTGCTTTTCCTTCGACATTTTTTATTTATTCTATAAATAAAATACATGTAAATTTATTTTTTCAAAATACAAATGTCCAAGGACAAGCAGTAGCTAAGGAATTAATGTGACTAAGGAATTATTTCTTTGAAACATAATTTTTTGGCAACATTAATTCCTTAGCCACATTAATTCCTTTAGCAATTTTTCTTTCCTTGGACATTTGTATTTTGAAAAATAAATTTACATGTATTTTATTTATAGAATAAATAAAAATGTCCAAGGAAAAGTATAAGCTAAGGAAATTAATGTTGCCAAAAAATTATGTTTCAAAGAAATAATTCCTTAGTCACATTAATTCCTTAGCCACATTAATTCTTTAGCTACTGCTTTTCCTTGGACATTTTTTATTTATTCTATAAATAAAATACATGTCAATTTATTTTTTCAAAATACAAATGTCCAAGGAAAAGCAGTAGCTAAGGAATTAATGTAGCTAAGGAATTAATGTTGCCAAAAAATTATTTTTCAAAGAAATAATTCCTTAGCCACATTAATTCTTTAGCTACTGCTTTTCCTTGGACATTTTTTATTTATTCTATAAATAAAATACATGTCAATTTATTTTTTCAAAATACAAATGTCCAAGGAAAAGCAGTAGCTAAGGAAAGGTGTAGCTAAAGAATTAATGTGACTAAGGAATTAATGTGACTAAGGAATTATTTCTTTGAAACATAATTTTTTGGCAACATTAATTCCTTAGCTACATCTTTCCCTTAGCTACTGCTTTTCCTTGGACATTTTTTATTTATTCTATAAATAAAATACATGTCAATTTATTTTTTCAAAATACAAATGTCCAAGGAAAAGCAGTAGCTAAGGAAAGGTGTAGCTATTAAATTTAATGTGATCATGAATTAATGTCTAAGGAATTATTTCTTTGAAACATAATTTATAACATTAATTCTTAGTTACATTATTCCTTTTTAGCTACTGCTATTCCTTGGACATTTGTATTTTGAAAAGATAAATTAACATGTATTTTATTTATAGAATAAATAAAAAATGTCCAAGGAAAAGCAGTAGCTGAGGGAAAGATGTAGCTAACGAATTAATGTGACTAAGGAATTAATGTGACTGAGGAATTAATGTGACTAAGGAAATATTTCTTTGAAACATAATTTTTTGGCAACATTAATTCCTTAGCTACATCTTTTACTACTGTTTTTCCTGACATTTTTATTTATTCTATAAATAAAATACATCAATTTATTTTTCAAAATACAAATGTCCAAGGAAAAGCAGTAGCTAAGGAATTAATGTATAAGGAAATTAATGCCAAAATTATTTTCAAGAAATATTCCTTAGCCACATTATTTTAGCTGTTTTCCACATTTGTATTTTGAAAAAATAAATTTACATGTATTTTATTTATAGAATAAATAAAAAATGTCCAAGGAAAAGCAGTAGCTAAGGGAAAGATGTAGCTAAGGAATTAATGTGACTAAGGAATTAATGTGACTAAGGAATTATTTCTTTGAAACATAATTTTTTGGCAACATTAATTCCTTAGCTACATCTTTTCCTTAGCTACTGCTTTTCCTTAGCCATTTTTTATTTATTTTATAAATAAAATACATGTAAATTTTTTTTTTCAAAATACAAATGTCCAAGGAAAAGCAGTAGCTAAGGAATTAATGTGGCTAAGGAATTAATGTTGCCAAAAAATTATGTTTCAAGGAAAGAATTCCTTAGTCACATTAATTCCTTAGCTACTGCTTTTCCTTGGACATTTGTATTTAAAAAAAAAAAATTTACATGTATTTTATTTATAAAATAAATAAAAAATGTCCAAGGAAAAGCAGTAGCTAAGATGTAGCTAAGGAATTAATGTTGCCAAAAAATTATGTTTCAAAGAATTTTCTCCGACATTTTTTATTTATTCTATAAATAAAATACATGTAAATTTATTTTTCGTCCAGTGAGTAGCTAAGGAATTAATGTGACTAAGGAATTATTTCCTTGAAACATAATTTTTTGGCAACATTAATCCCTTAGCCACATTAATTCCTTAGCTACTGCTTTTCCTTGGACATTTGTATCTTTAAAAAAAAAATTTACATGTATTTTAGTGCAACACCAGGTTCTTTCTCCTTTTTACGTTTACTTTTCTGATTAATTTTATGTGACTAACAAAAAAAAAAATATATTTATTAATAATTGAACATAAAATAATGATCAAGATGATGATGTTTAAATTACCTCTTCTAAAACTTGTTCATCAGATGCAATTATAACATCATATGTACCAGTATTAAATTGTGTTACAGCTCTGGATCTTGATGATGCTGGTACTTGAATTTAATACACATGTTGGAACTCCAAATTGTTTCAAAAATAATTTTAATTTATAGCAAAGATCAACAGTATTAACAAATATAATACTTCTACCTCTGAAAGTTAATTAAATTTTATAAAATAAGCATAAGTTATTCAATTTTAATTAACAATTTATTACCTCATCAAATGTAATTGTAATAATGCATATAAAATAGCAACTCTATCATTTTCTTCAACTGATAATGTGTAATATGCTAATTGTGATGGTGGAGCAAGTGGTTCTTCATCAAGTTTTAATATTGCTGGATCATGTAGTATCAATTTTGGTAATGTCAAAACATCTTCAGATTATGTTGCTGATGCCAATGCAGCTTGATAAACTTATGGTAAATAATCAATAACTGTTTTAACTTCTTCTTCATATCCAAATAAAAACATCTGTAAATTTTAACAATAAAAATTAAGCTTTTATTATAAACACAATTTAATTGTAAGCAATAAAAATATATAATTACCAAGTCTGCTTCATAAACAACAAGTGTTTCAAGTGTCATTTTTATTTTTAAATTATTTGCTTTTAAATGTTGAAGTATACGATCTGGTTTACCAACAATAATATCTGGTTTTTTAGCTAACAATGGTTTTTTTGTTGGCTCAATTCTTCTTGTGGTTTAACATCAACAATTTTTACTTCACGACAACATTTAATTGTCAGTTTAATAAATACTTCAAATATTTATTCAATAAAAAAAATAAAATGATTGCTCGTTTAACAATTGCATAGAGCAGTGGAAGTATTCAACAATTTCCAATTGTTGAACATATTTAAATATTTTCAAAGGTTTTTGTTTATTTTTATATTAAAAAAAGTAATAAATATTTCTACCACATTAATTTGGTAATGTAGTAAATGGTTGTTTATTTAATATTCAATAATTATCTTAATTTTATTTGTTATTTTTTTTTTTTTATTAAGCAACAACAACAACAACAACTGTACATAACCCAAAAGCGCGTGTGTTTTATTTATTTTTTTTATTTTATTTTTTTTTTATTTGCCGATGATAGCCGAACCGAAAAAATACACAGACACGTGAAACTTCACATTTGTGTGCGTGCCTTCAAAACCATTACATGGAAATACGGCCTAAAAAAATGAAAACTGTCGCGGTCTCCTGCTGGATTCACTTTACATTATTTTTTCATATAACATGACATAAACTTTTTGATTATTTATCAAAATATGATGTGCGATGCAAATATTCCAGTCGATATTCCTCGTTTGTCGATGTCTACATGTATATCTAATGTTGTATTACTCTGAAAATTCTTCAAACGGTATCAAGGTTTTAAAATAATAAAAAAACTACTTACTGTTTCATAATCAGATGAATTTTTTTAACAACAATTATTATTTATATTTTCCATGATTAATATAAATGTTTTACACTTTACTATTCTAAGGTAGAAGGAACCACTAAGTAAGGTTAAGGAACCACTAAGTTCATTTAACGTACAGGTTAAACATCAAAATTGCAGATGCGCGCGCGTATTTTAATTATAGGGTCGCAGCAACCTTGCAGCGAGTTACGTCTACGAGTGTCGCATAGCATAGATCGCGCCCAGCTTGCTGCGACATTGAATGTCGCAACTCGAAGTCGAATTTCTACCAGGGAAACGCAGAATAATCTGTACTAGTTTGTACCACCAAGCCCGGAATTTGGACCTTGCCAGGTATTAAATCTTACCAAAAAATAAATTTTCAAGCTGAAATGTGTAATTTCTTCGGACACATTGAATTTCTCCTTCATGCATATACGTGGATAATAAAAGACGTGAAATATGAAAAAAAATGTCAAAATTTTGAAGTATAAAGTGGGAAAATTTGCTAAATAAAAAAAAAAAAAAAAATTAGGTTTTTCTCCTAGCGATAACGATTTCGATACATGTTAATAATATTATAATAAAAACCGCCTAATTTTTTTTTTTTTTTTATGCAGCAAATTATCCAACTTTATACGTCAAAATTTTGACATTTTTTTTTCATATTTTACGTCTTTTGATTATTAAAATAATGATAAATAAACACTTCCCAGGTAAGAATCGCCCAGCTGTAACGATTGTATGACATTTTTGTAGACAACAACTTTAACTATATAACACTTTTTCAAGTTCCTGGAAACCAGTAGTATCATGACCATATTCTCTATTCTCAGATGAAAATTTTTATATTTAATGTATTTGTAAATTTAGACAAAATAATAAAAAAACATAAATAATATTACTATTATTATTATTGCTATCATAATAAAATTGATCCCCTCTCCCTGCTGTCTAACTTAACTGAACCTGATAATCGTAGGAATAGCTATGTCGCATGCTACACCGCTGCGACTCAAAAAGTGATTTCATTAGGTGTATTCTTTCATGGCGGATTTTCTGGCGGATTTCCACCTCCATTGCATGTCCCTTCTTTTTTTTATCCCTTCTTTGAACGTTTGAGCATAAATAGTTAAGAAGGGAAGTCGCACATGAATGTCGCAGCTAGATCACTGCTAGATGAAATTTCTACCAGGGTTGTAGCAATTTTTCCCCCCTAAGTCATCTAGAAAAAAAGTCGATTTTTAACGCTTTAATTTTAAGGTACAAATTAAAACAATTGTGGTACAAAATAGTACAAAGTAAAACGCTTCTATGAGTATTCTAGAAAATTGTTCTAGGACTTATGCAGGATTGGTTCTCGCACCTAAAAAACAGAAGAAAAAACAGAATATTAAGTTTATTTTATTCCTATTATAAAAAGGACACTTGACCGCTTTTTATTCGTGATGTGATTGGTCGAAATTTTGTAGCATTTGTTTATAACTAATATTTTATTATTTTTTCTCTCATACTAACACGTTGCTACGTGTTGTTGTATGGTTGCTATGCTTGTTTATTTTCGGCAATTAATTTATCCGAGTTGTGTCGTTCCTAGATCAAAAGTCATATCACAGCTTTTTATTAAGTTCTATATATTTGAATTTAATAAAAAAAGTATTGTTATATTTATTTATATTTATGAATACAACTAATGTATATTACTGAATTAATATTTAAATAAAAAAAAGTTATTGTGGGTACTACGTTATGGTTACTACGTTTATCAAAAACCTCATCATACTACAGTAAATACTTAATTAAAATAATAGATTTAAATATTGTATAAAGTATAAATATTTATATAAATAAGTAAACAAATAGAAAAGTTAGTGGTTACTACGTATGATTGCTAATTATATTTTTATAATACAATTGACTTTATAAAAAGCTGTAATATGACTTTAATACTTTGATTAAGCAACGACACAACTAAAACATTTAATAATTGTTTATAATTAGATCAAATGATATTTTTGTTCATTACGATAATTATAATATTGATAATTATAACTTGAAATAAATATAGTAATTCATGGAAATGACAAATAAGAAAAGTACTTCACGTGATTAATAAAAATTATAATTATGATGAAGAAAATAGTATTAATAAACATATACACAATAATATATACAACTACGCGCCGGAGGCGCGAGGTCGCTCTTGTAATTAAAAAAAAGAGAGAGAATGTTTTCTAGGCTCAAAACATGAGTAGTCAGAAAATCTATCGCCTCTCTGAGAAAATGTCTATAAATCACACTTTATAAAAAAAAAAACATAGTGACCAAGTAGATTATTATTATAAATTTTATTATTAATATCGTCGCATCAATAGAAAAAGGGCGTAAGTGCAAATTTATAAATTTTCGGGTTTTTCATCTAATTTGAAGGCTTAAAAGAAAAAAAGGAAGAAAGGCGTAACAACCTTTGATGAAGAATAAAGGGCGTATGTTCAGGGCCTTTTTTCCATTATCAAAATCATTTTTAATAAATGATGAAGATTTGTAATTATTTTTATATTTTTCTTATTAATAATAAATTATTTATAATTATCAGTAAACAATCAACAATTTAAAAAATCCTGCCTCATATAAATTTCAAATAAGATTGGAAATACGCCCTTCATCTTTTATCAAAAATTATTTTGATAACGGAAAGAAGACGTAAATCCTTGGACATACGCCCTTTATCCTTTATTAAAGGTTGTTACGCCCTTCTTCCCTTTTTTTTTAACTTTAAAATTAAATGAAAAATTTATGCGACCATATAATTGATACCATTGATATTATTACTAATATCATGTTATTATTATTGTTAATCATATAATGGTTTTATTTATAATAATAATATTCATATATAACCATAGTATAAATAAAATAACGATAATTTCAAAAATATCATCAATAATAATAATTTCGACTTGGGATATTGTGCTAAAATGACTGAAAGTTTTAAAGATAATTATAATTGTCGAAAACTTTTCTTCAGGACTGAATCAAGAGGAGTTTTAATCCCAAAATATTCAAAAAGCTTAATTAAACAAGAACACGATTTATTTTATTTTTTTTTTCATTTCTAAAAATATATATTTAAAAAATTGAAACCAATCTCAGCTCATTATGATTTTAGATACGTATGAAGTTTGAGTCCCTTATTCCACAAAAAAAAAATGTCAAGAATTCAAAATTAGTCAGAATTCATTTTTATTATTAAAATTCAAATAGGAAAAAACCTCACTTCTATATAGGTCAAAACCGTCAAAATTAGAGGAAAAAGTGGCTACAAATCAAACAAACAAAAAAAACGATGAAAAAAATTGTAAGCAGATGATCACGTGTTTCACTCAGAATGTCTCATATATATACCTAAATTCTATTGGACTGAAGTAACTCGTTAAGCATGAATTATTATTATTCCATTGCAAGCAGAATGCGATTTATTAGAAATGAGATTTTGAAACATCTTACCATGTGCTTCAGAGTCATTAGTGCCAGAAAGTAATTCTACACTTTTGCTCATTTTCTTTATTTACCAAATTATGTTTCTATTGTTTCCTTTTTTTAAACGTTTCTTAAAGTGTGCATAATAATTTTTTGTTTGTTGCATGATTTGGAAAAATTGTAATCAGTAATCACGTTCAGCATAGATTGTGATTTATTGATATCCTGACTAATACGATCGGGAACGAGATTGTCCCTCAGTCTAACCAAACAAAAACTGCAAGGATAATTACTCTTTATTTTGGTTTCATAGTAAAATTTAACGGAAAAAAATATAAAAACGATTTCACTTTTTCGAGATAGAAGAGCTGCAACGCCTAGTAACGATATTAGGTTCAGTTATTTGAAAACTATAAATCAATTTGTTTATCAGTGGGTTTTAAACAAAAAGTGTAACTAATATAATTTCCGGAATATTTAAATCATATCTATGCAATGAATCGTTAAATAAATCCCTTCGTATTCAGATCAATCCATGTTTGATTTTTACATGACTGAATACAATAAAATTATTGCATTCGGAACAACTTATCACACACACAATTCTGATTCGTTGAACTTCCAACTCATTATTAATCAAATTTATCAGAATATCTTTGAAAAAACAATCTGTTTATCCTCGAAAACAAATAATTTACTTGATGGGATATAAATTTTAAACAATTTGTATTATTAGATAACATGTTTTGTATTTTTCGTCCTTCATAGACGATACTAAACAAGTAGCTGCTTTCAGTGTTCAGGGGGTCACTGACAGACGCACGCGCAGTGTAGACAGATGTGAAATTCACTCTTGCTCTTTGTACTCACTCACTTCTGCGGGGTAACTTTGACCCAGCTTGTATGGAAGAAGTTTGGCGAGAAGAAAAGAGAGAAATAGCAGTAAATCGAAACAAAAAGTAGAGTTATTCCAGAGGGAGCGGAATAGGTTCTATCCAGGTCTATCGACCCACAATATATGTCAATACCACACTTAAACGTTGAAAATTTCCCTTGCAGTAATTCTTCAGATTCATTTTTTATTCTTACGTGATCAAAAAATATAGCGTATGAATAACGACAGAGTTTTATTCGTCAACAATCATTTAACAACTTTTTCGAATCTAATATTTTTGACAGTGTTATTGAGATAACGTTATATATGAAAGTATATTATGAATCCAAGACAAGTTTTAAAATATTACATATTAGATATGTGTTGAGTGTTAAAAACTGCATAAGTCTTGTATATTAATGTATTGAATTTACACAGAGAAAACTCACATGGTTACAGATTGAATAAAACATTGAATTTATTTGTGTATAAGAAGCTGTTGAAGATTTTTTTAAATTAGTATTTCATTTTGTTCTCTTTCTTGCTGTATAAGAAGCTACCAATTCCCCGAGGGGCTATTCACTTAAGGTATTTTATATCCTCTATGACAAGAATCATATGAAATCTTCCTTGCAATCCAGACAATCTAGTGACATTTTCTGATTGGAAAAAATTAAGAAATCTTAAATTCAATAATGGGAAATTTCATGAAATTATGAGGTCCTATGAAATTCTTTAACTTCCAGATTTAGTCAGCTATAGCTAAGGCTAAGTGAATCAGGTTTATCTGATCTGAAACGGATCCAACTTTGAAATATTTAAAAAAAAAAAAAAAATTACTTTTGAACGTCATCTGATGATTTCATGTACGCTGCCGTGGTCAACAGAATAGTGTCAACTTTGAACGGAAAGTTCCCGAGTTCGATCTCCGCAAATTCCGGAATTTTAGTTTAGTTTAGGTCAAATTATCTGAATTAGAAATATCGTTTATAATAATTGTTGACAAAAAATGATTGAAAAAAAAATTTTTTTGATGTGTAAACATCTTTAGGCGCGAGTGACAGTTGGAGTGAAATGAAAAAAACAAAAAAAGAGCGTCATATCCGTTGACAGATGTTAGCCTGACTCCATTACTATAATAAGCGCAATGATAGATTATGTATAGGTTATCCAGCGGTCGGTAACTGTTACCATGAGGCAATTTTGAATATTAATGAATTAGGAGATGTCATTTATAAGTGAAAAAAATATATATCCAATGAAAATACAAAATCAATTTATTTTATATTTGGAAAAAATCTCAAGTAAATTTAAAATATATACCTACTTGGACAGACATAATCAAAATTGTTTTAAAATTTACTTTTGGTTTTTTTTTTGTAAATTTTTTTAAATAATGAATTAAACATAACCTTTTTGTTTTTTGTTTCAATTAAACTATAAAACACACACTTTTTACCTTAAAAAAACTAAAAATGACATTGTATACAAATTCTAACAGGTATAACCGAAATTTATTTACAATTTACTTTTTTTTTGTAAATAGACAATGAAAAGTTTTTTTTTTTTATAAACATTAGTCAGTTAAACGTTTCAGCTGCATATAATATTTTTTTAATTATATTATGTTTTAAGAATATTTATCTTTTCTGAATAATTTCTAGTTATCATAATCATATCAAGTCATGACATTTTTTTTATGAAACATGGATTTTGACATTTATTTTTATAATTCATCTAAAAATATATCTTTTTAGCTGCACATATACATGTATAATTAAGTATTTGTCAATATATTTCAATCGAATATTATATATTTTATTTTTGGAATTCCAACTATGAAGTTTAACAATTAGAGATATAGATATAATCAAGATACAAATTAAATTTATGTAATATTTAATTTATATTTGAATTATATTTTTCAAAATTATAAAAAAAAAATTGAAAATTTACGTCATTTAAATTCGTAAAAAGATATAACTAAAATTTATTATTTATTTTTTTTTTTGTAAATTTTTGTAAGTAGTATAAGTAATACTTATTGAGTATAGTCAATAAAAAAATTTTTTTCAACTAAACATTAGTCAGTAAAACGTTTCAGATGCACATATATAACAAATAATTTTTATTATTAGTAATTATAATCATTATAGTAAATAATTTATTACAAATAGAAATATTGGCCATTATATTCGAATTAAAAAATGATATATATTTATTTTTTGCAATTTTAACTATAAAATTTGAAGATTTAAGATTTGAATGTAATCAACTTGAGGAAGATTTTTTGGAAAAATGTATTTAAATACAAAATAAATTTAATTTATATCTTTCTAGTCAAATTTATAATTTACTTTATATTTTTGAAAAATATAATTCAAATATAAATTATATTCACTTTATATATAAAAAAAAATTATGTTGCTTACAATTTAATTTTTTTGACGGCGTTAATTCCTTAGCTACTCCTTTTTTCTGGTATTTTAATTTATCAAAATAAATAATCTTATTATTATTCGTTAAATAAATAAATTAAAATACCAAGGAAAAGCAGCAGCTAAGAAAAAATGGAGTTAACGAATTGATGCAGCTTACTTTTAAATTTCTTTGGCTGCATTAATTCCTTAGCTCTATTTTTTCCGTGGCCACTGCTTGTCTTTGGTTATCATTAATTTTTTAAACAAATTACATGTATTTTATTTGTTAAATAAATTAATAAAAATCAAAGAAAAGCAGTAGCTAACGAAAAGACGAAGCTAAAGAATTGATGTTGCTTACCATTTAATTTTTTGGCTGCATCAATTTCTTAGCTTTATCTTTTTCTGAGCTACGTCTTTTCCTCGGTTTTTATTCATTCATTTAACAAATAAAATACATATAATTTATTTTGAAAAATTAAACAAGTATAAATTTATTGATTCATCATTAATAATTGTATTCTATACAAAATATATATCAGAAGGAAAAGCAGTAGCTAAGGAAAAAATGAAGCTAAAGTATTGATATTGCTTACCATTTATTTTCTTTGGCTGCATTAATTCCGTAGCTTCATTTTTTTCTTAGCTACTGCGTTTCTTTGGTATTTTAACAAATAAAATTGATGCAATTTATTTGAATAATTCAAAATACCAAGTTGAAAAAGAAATTAAATAACAACCGTTATCAATTCCAATTATTATTATTATTCTTTTCAATGACAGCAACACGCCGAAGATGTTTACACATATTCCGCGAGTCTAGATGGCTCACAATTTTTTTTTTTTTTAAATTTGGGTCCATGCTGCACGGAAATTTTGACATCCAGATTGACTAACTTATCCTTACTGGATCCAGTCTGCCAGATCCGATCCGGATTCTTACCGGCGTTGCATTCAGGTCTGAATCGGATCTGGTAAATCGAGTCAGAATTGGACCTAAATTTCCACTCGGGTAACGGATTCTTTGAAATAAAAATTACAAAAAAATAAAAAAAAATCTATTTTTCATTATTTTATGAAAACTATGATTTATGAAAAGAAAAGTTTACCGGTCCCATTATCGAACTAATATTTATGCGTTGAAGGGCTCCTATATCAATAACGCTATTTTTTATTCCCGTCTCCAAAAATTTTTTGTGGCGCTACTGATGAAAAAACCAAGTTCTTTATTAGTATGTGTGTGCGTGGCCTGAGTAGAAAATGGGATCCGGGCAGCCTGATCCGAATTGGATCTGGTATGGCTAAGGTAGTCCGGATCCGGATATCTCTATAAAGCATATTCATATGGAAATAAAATTAAAATTATAACGTTTTTTAATAATTAATGGGGCAAACCTTAATTAGATTTAATAGCATATATATCAATTTTCCAGTCAATTCTTTTTCCATTGCAATGAAAGAATAATAATTGAACTTGATAAATAATTATTAAACTATAGACCCTTAAAGATTTTTAATTACAAATTTCTTGTCTATTTTATTTTAATTCTGATTTCTAATAAAAAATTTCATCACCAAATTCGACTGGAAATTATTGTAAATAATATTTTTTTGTTTATTTGTAAAAACATTTGACTTAATAATATTTCTATGAAAAAAATATCGTAAAGCTTTTTACAAGAAATTTCTATGATGAGATTGACCTTGTAAACTTTCTTTCAAATAACCATTTCATATACAGAGTGTCCCATTTTAATTTATCAATGCATTTATTTTGAAAAATATAGTTTAAATTGAAGAATGTTTCAAGTAAAAGTTGTAGGGTTTGGAGGAGGACATAGAAAAAAAAAAAAAAAAAATTTGAAAAATAATCACTTGTGACGAAAATTAAAATTTTCAATACTCCGGTGGGTCATGTGCAATTATTAATTGGTTCGTTTTTTTTTTTTTTTTAAATAAATGTCATATTGCCCATAGCTATGTCGTTTTGTTTACTACGGAATATTATTATAAACATATGTTCATCTGTGTGAGTGCGTTTTACTGAGCAGGGCTGCCAACTTCGTGCGACTAATCTGCCTCAATATAATTTTGACAGATTCCAATGTTAATCCGTTCCGTGACTCCGAAAATAAAATTTTGTAATTAATCATCAATATCTTTGTCAATTTTTAAGATATCGCGTTCATATTTGCGGCAAATTGTAGATAAAAATAAAATGAAACTTTAAATTAGTCGGTGGAAGTTAATCGGATGGATAGTTTAAGAGTTATTAATTTTTTTTAAAAAAAGACAAAATGACAAATTTGATATTTTTAGCATTTACGGCTTTAATAATTACTTTTTAAAAAAACGAAAATATACGAATTGTAGGTATTAAAAATACGCTTCTTTTGATCATAATATGAAGTCTCTAGGTCTATTAGCTAAGGAGCTACGACACTTTTTTTTTTTCTTAGACAAATTCAATACGTAGGTGACGCGAAGCGTCCCACCTACGTAAAATCCAAAATGGCGGAGCTTCCGGTATAAACATAGTTTTTTTAAAAGGATACTACAATTTTTTTTTGCACCGTTACGTTTTTTACATCAAAACTAACACTTTTTATTTGAAAAATTTTTCGATAAAATCACTTTGTTTTCGGCCCAATTTTATCTGTTTATGGATTTTCTTGAAAAAATATGGCTCTAATCAAAAAATAATTATTAGAAAAAATGTAGCGCTCAAAAATACAAACACGAAAAAAAAAAAAAAATTTCAAAAAAGTTCAAAATGGCGGAGTTTAAAGTATGAACATCTTTTTTTTTAAGGTTAGGTGTAACTTTTTTTTACCAAAATATTGTTCGCATCAAGTCTAACACTTTCTAAATAAATTTTTTTGGCTAAGTCCATTTTTTGTATTCATGCTTCTCACTCCGCCATTTTTAATTTTTTACCGAATTTTTTTTCTTTTTCGTGTTTGTCTTTCTAAACGCTACAACTTTTCTAAATATTATTTTCAAATCAAAGCCATTTTTTTTTGAAGAAAATCCATCAACAGATAAAATTGGGCCGAAAAAAAAGTGATTTTATCGAAAAATTTTTCAAATAAAAAGTATTAATTTTGATGTCATCAAATTGATGTAAGAAACATTTCGGTGCGAAAAAAAAATAAAGTATCCATTTAAAAAAACTATGTTTATACCGGAAACTCCGCCATTTTGGATTTTTCGAATTTTTTTTTTTTTTTTATATGTCCCCCTCCAAACCCTACAACTTTAACTCAAAACATTTTTCAATTTGAGCTATATTTTTCAAAATAAATCCATTGATAAATTAAAATGGGACGCTCTGTATAATAATTTAATTTTATTTAATTTGAAATAGCATTATAATAACCACTTAATATTTAGCAGTATTTAAATTGTTATTTATATTTTTTTTTCAAATAAATTTTTTAAAATATTTTAAATATTTAATTGTTAAATTATTATTCAATGTGTAAAGTTTTAATTTAATCTTGATATATAGCTCTATTTTTTTTTTATTTTATTAATAAATATAATATTTCATCTGACATTTAAATTATGCTGATTGTTTATTATACACTTTTTATCAAATCTATGCAAACTGATATAGAGATAATGATGATAATGATATGACAGATGTATTGGTACGCACGAACATTGGCACTGATTAAATAATTTTAGCGTGTTTTTTAATGTTTTTTTTATTCATTATTATACTGTCTAGCATTTCCTGTGTTGAATGAAGCATACCAACAACTCGATAGGATTGAATATTATGTGAGCCGTTATTGAATTTAACAAGTCGTTCAAGTAACTAAAAAAAAGGTTTATATATAATTATATACAATTATACAGATATGAAAAAGATTTATAAAGCATTTTATAAAAAAAATTTATACTTCATTTTTATAAATGATTTTATAGGTATTTCGCGCTTGCTTTATAAAAACATATAGTGTTTGCAATGTATAAAATTTTTTTATATAGATTGTTTTATAAGTTTATCAATTCAATCACTCTCTTTTTTTCACCACACCATTTTTTTGTTAGATTTAAATTTTCATAGTATAAAGTATCATTATTAAAAATGAAACGATCAGACGCGACTTTCAATTAACCAGTAATATTCACCATTTGATCTCCACATTCTGAATATTGTTTAAATTTTTCTATAGTTTTTTTACCAAGATCAATTGAATATATTTGACAAGTATTTTTTTAATCAAACTGAATAGATATTTTTTAAAACTTGCAATTGAAATATAAAAAAAGTATATTGAAATTAAAAAAAAATTAAATTGGAGATTAATAATTTTTTCATGTAATTAAAGTTCATAAATATTAGAATAAATTAAAATTAATATATAGTTTTTAATAAATTATAAATTTCATTGATATTTACTGATAAATGAAAATTTTAAAAATAAAATTATCTCTCTGAGAAAAACAATACAATTATTTTATTCATAAAAACCAACAACTGAAGTAGCATTATCAGAAATATTAAATTTTCAATTTAATATATTATTCAGTTGATTCAAAATTAAATTTTGTGACTTGTATTACATACAAAAAAAGTTGCTGAATTTACTATAAATTGTATTTTCACTCAATTTGTAAATAAATTTTTTTAGCCCATTATAGTCAATGACAGAAAACTGTTATAAAAAATGTGTACCGGATTTTTAGATGCAATGTCACTTTTAAAAGCATTAGAATTATTATATGCATTTTGACGAAGTAGAGGAGTTTCCATTAGACCATTTTCTAACATGTTTTCTTGATCGAAATTTTCTTGTTGTTTATATTTTTTGTTAATTTTTTCAAATTTTTTTTTATACTCACTGCCAATAAACAAGATGAAATAGATGAAATAGATGAAATAACATTTGGTTTTTTATTAACAACTGGAATCTCTTGGTTTTCATCTGAACAATGTTGACGCTTATTATTAATCTTCTTCAATTTCTCAAGTTCTTTAATTAATTTTTCGTTTTCATTTTTTAAATTTTCTATTATATTTTTTTTTTCTTCATCCTTTTATTATTAATTGTTAATATTTCTTCCATTAATTGTTGATCATTATTTTTTATATTGCAAGTTTTAGTTGATTTTTTATTTGAGTGGTTTTCATTCTCAATTATTTGATTTTAATTCATCATCACTATCACTATCAAATGATTTTTTAAAAAATTTTCTGCGTTCTGTTTTTGTTGTATCTAATACGTCGCATTTTTCTAAATTTTTACTTTTAGAAACCATATCAATCCAATTGCCAAATGACAATATTTTTGCTGTTAATGTATCTCATGTAACCCCATTTGGATTTTTGATTAAGCTTTGTATTGACCGTTTGCCATAATCACGAGGCCATTTTGCAATGACAAATTGTTTTTCATCAATGAGCTTTTGAATTTCAACATCTGATGGATTATTTTCGATCCATTGACTGATTGTAACACAAACTTCTGTCTCATCAGGATTTTTTTCGTTTATAAATTCAAGTAAAGCACTCCTTTTTGTTTATATTTTTTGACGTGAAACTTCTTTTGAATGGGCAGTAAAAAAAAAAAAAACAAAAGATGGATGCAACGAAAGTAACGGTATGAAGGTAAGTAATTTTAAATTATTTTTTATCTTGTTTTATTTATTTATTCCCTTGACAACGATACGAAAAAATTTGTGTAAAATTTGTTTCAAAATTTTAGTTTCATGAAAGATTCAAAAGACAAAGGTGAAAAAAAAAATCAGATTTTTTAGTTGTATACTTTTTTTTAAAACTTTAAAATCAATTTCAGAAATTGCGTTTTTCTTGATATTTCCTTAAAAACTCAGGGCACTCTGACAAACATTGAAAACCAAAATTAAATCAAAGCATTATGATTTAGTCATTTTAACCAAAAAAAATAAATATATATATGACTAAATAATAATAATAAATATGATAAAATGTCATACAGTTATCAACAATAAGTTTATTTATTAATTTTTATGATTTTTTTTTTGTTCTTGTTTCGCTTTTGTTTTGCTATTGGAACGTTCTGGTTTTGTTCATGTTTTGCTCTTGTTTTGCTATGGATTGGATACTGCGCAGACTAGGTGTACTTTTTTTTTTTTTTTATATATATATATTAGGGTGTTTTTTTTTTTGCTATTGATTTGCTTTTGATTTTAGTCATTTAATCATTTTTGTAATTTATGTCAACATGATACACCAATGGGGCGACGTTCAGCATCATCGAAGTTGGGAGAATTTGCAAAAGTTGTTGAAATTGAATATTTAAAATCTGATTTAATTCCAATGTTTGTTATACTTGCCCAAGATGAACAAGATTCTGTTTGTTTATTAGCTGTTGATGCATGTGTAGTATTGCAACATTATTACAACAAGAAGATGTTGAACTTTTTGTTATGCCAAAATTACGTCAATGTGATACTGATTTATCATGGCATGTACGTTATATGGTTGATGATAAATTTACAGATTTTCAAAAAGCAGTTGGTCCTGAAATAACTAAAACTGATCTTGTACCAGAATTTTTCAAGTTTTATTAAAAGATGATAAAGCTAAAGTTAGAGCAGCAGCAACTTATGAAGACAATAAGTTTTCAACAAGATAGCGAAGTGGTTCTACGACCATGCCACGAATACAATTAAAGCCTAGAACAGCAAACAAAATTGAAGGTCTAATTACTCCTAAAATACACTTTCCAATATCGTGAGCATTTTCACTATTTTTCTATTAAATACTTTGTTTATGTTTTCATTTTCTGCTATGTATGTGTAGGCTCTTATGCCATAACTCAAAGATATGTTTCTATGTAAGAAAGAATAAAAGAAATACGTTATTTTACGTAATTTAGTGAGTTTGTTTTCAGTTCAATTATGACTTTTGATTGCTCTGTTAAGTAACCGGAAATAAACCCATTTTGGTGAGTTCAATTATGGTTTTGGTTCATTTCTCTTAAATCGAAACTCTACTTGAACTGTAATTGAATGGTTCTTTTATGGTTGCAAAATTTTTTGCCGATAACCGAAAATGAACCTTTTTTAGTGGGTTCAATAACGGTTCATTCATGGTTTTGGTTCATTTATCTTAAATTCAAACTCTATTTGAACGGTTATTAAACGGTTCTTTTATGGTTGCAAAATTTCTTGCTGATAACCGAAAACGAACCTTTTTTAGTGGGTTCAATAACGGTTCATTTATGGTTTTTGGTTTCATTTGCGCAACTTGCAACTCTCAACGAACCGTTATTTAACGGTTATTACATGGTTGCACTGTTCCGTTAGGGTCAGATCAAAGCAATATGGTTTCCAAGTCCAGAGCAATTTGACAACATTATAAAAATAAAATTGTGCAAGGTAATAGTAGATGGTGTGGGAAACCTTCATATTTACTTCAGTATCCAATATCGCATCGATGGCGCAAATTAAATCATGATACTTTAAGCTATGTTCCCAAGTCACATGTTATTGTTTATTTTTCTTTCCATCAAGTTTAATGAGTTTTTTTTTTTACATCATATGTAAACAAAAATACAAAATATTTTTATTTACGAAAGGATTTATTTTCGAATATCTAAATCAGCTGCCAGAAGCATCGGTCTATAGAACTGCAAAATCTGTGGTGTCTCTCCGTGACTGCAGAACAAGCTTGACACCACCAAGCTTGTTCTAAAATCACGGATTCGCGATAAATTTAGTAAATTTAGTTACTTTTTGGTAAGTTTTCTCGCTCACTGACGAATCGAGTCTCCGCTCGGTCTCTACGACTTCACAGCTCTATGGTGTTATTCATTTTTCATTAGCAATGTACAGTTGTAGCTACGAACAAAAGTATTTAGAAAAATGTGAATCGTGTTCATATGTAAATGTTTCCTTGTCAAACGAATTTATGATGAATCTTTTAATACCAAATGAAAATAACACATTCACTTTACAAGAACTAATCGATCAATCACTATCATTGTGGCACGAAGGGGTTGGTACATGTGTCGATTGTTTCAGATCAACCAAAATTCTAAGAAAGATTGAAGTCCTCAAAATTAATGATATCATTGTTTTAACTCTACTCTACATCAATAAATTTAAATGGTCAAGTGAAAATTATAATTGAATGTGAATAGATATATATATATATATATATTAGGGTGGTTCTTATTTGGGTGATGGCAAAATTTTCATCGTGTCGCCCCCTAATCTCGTTGAAAAAAAATTAAAAAAATTTTTGGGCTATATAAGAAATTTTTATTTTCATCCTAGCCACCCCCTGTAAGAACGTGAAGTTTCCCATTTGAAATACATGGTGTTTTCTTACTTAGGGTCATTCCGTAATTTTTTTATTACGCTAAAATTTTTTTTTTTTTTGTTCGATTTCACTAGTTTTCAACGTTTTCAATATAATATGAATAGAAGTGGAGTTTCAGCTGTGCTGTAATATATAACATGGGAATATGTTTAAAAAAAAAAGACGATCTGAACCTCGTACATGGAAAAAATGGCCTTATTTTTTTTGGCCTCTTAAAAATGGCCCTTTAAAATGGCCTTATATTTTTGGCCTCTTAAAAATGGCCTCAAAAAACGGCCTTATTTTTTTTTTGGCTTCTTAAAAATGGCTTTAAAAAATGGCCTTATGTTTTTGGCCTCTTTTGGCAATTTTTGAAGCCATTTTTAAGAGGCCAAAAAAAATAAGGCCATTTTTTGAGGCCATTTTTTCCATGTACGAGGTTCAGATCGTCTTTTTTTTAAACTATATTTCACCATGTTGCCATGGTATTTACGGCAAGCTGAAATAACATACGAACTTCCCGGCTCTGGTTATGACATTATACTTTATATATTTGATAGAAAAAAATTTAAAATAAAAAAATCTATGGGTCATTCCACGAAATTTTGTTCAACTCTAAACTATTTCTAATATTATTAAATATTAAATATTTGTCTTGAAATGAAAAAAACAAAAAACATTTATTTATACATTTCGAATTATTTTTTTTTTTTTAATTTCTACATGACCGTTGTTTTTTTTTGCATCAGGAAACGGTATTCTGACACAATCTGTATGACAAATCGCTTTTGATCTTTATTTTGTGTTATTATTGAATTGTATTCATCAAACAGGCAAACAGCTCGTTAAGCAGCAGCATTGGCGGCTCTCAACTCCGTCACTGTTTTCAAACCTCTTTTGTAATTGATATCACTATGACTATAGAGATCGATCAACTTCTAAAAATCTTTCATCAATATGAAAACGAATAAAGAATAAATTGATTTATAATCTAAATTAACTCCATAGCCGTTTGATACAATAATTTTAACTTAATATAGGAAAAATTGCTGCAAAGTTAATCTAGGCTTTGGATTAATTTATTTGGTTACACCCTTTCCTTAGCTATTTTTGCCATGATTAATTGATGAAAAAGCTATCAGCAAATGTTCCGAAGGAGAGGATGTAACCAAATAAATTACATCGTAGTCTAGATTAATTTCACAGCAATTTTTTCTATATTAAATTGAAATTATCGTGTCAAATGGCCGAGAAATTAATTCAGACTACGCATTAATTTATTCGATCTTTTCTTAGCAACATTTTCCATTGATAATTTATAAAAAAAACTATTGGCAAATGTATCTAAGGAATGGATGTGACTAAATAAAATAATTCGTAGTCTAAATTAATTCCTCAGCCATTAGCCTCAAATATTTCAATCGATTACCGAATATTTTGCTGTGGAATTAATTTAGACTAGAATGTATTGATAGTAGAATGAATTAATGTATTTGAAAGGAACTTTTGGATAATATTTAATTGACTTATTTATCTATTTAATTCTTGAAAAAGGTGTAATTGAAAGCACGTTAAGAGGTTCTGCCGATTTTTTAAATCGAAGAGTAAGACAACAGTTTTCTTCTGTTTTTTGTCTTTTTCGCACTCATAGCAATACTGTGTTTCTAAGTCATCCACAAAAGGTCTCTAGTGATTTCTCAATAATTCCTGATCAAAACCTAATTTTTTTTACTTGAATTATTAATTGTAAAAAAACTAAGCTCCAAACCTCTTTTATTTTATGTTCATACGTTTTGTCTTGTCTCATTTTATAACCCGATAGTTTTTTTTTTACATTGTCATATTGTCGATTAGAGATATTGCTATTTTAATGGACTTTTTTTTGACAAAAGTCGCATTCTCCATAATAGCCTATGCAAAAGTTGCCAACTTTGATAATTAATAAAAAAATAACAAGCATCCAAACAATTACAAAAAAATTACATAGAATGTATTAGTAATTCAATAATCTACTGTATAAATTTCGAAGCATTCTCATATTCGGAGAAAAATCGACAAAATCCCTTAAAATTAAAATTTTTGTTTCAACTTAAAAAAATTATAAAAAGATTTGCAAGAAATGACATCCCTTGAACAATTTGAGTTATAAGATGACCTTTAATTTTATTGAAAAATAAGAAAAAATAAGATGTTATTGGATATTTCGATCAATTAATCCATATTAATAATTAAACTGCACCTGAATAGCCCAAGGAGGTATTCAAACATAGATGTATAGGCTAGAGTGAATAGGAATATTTCGTTCTGTCTTTTTTTTTGGTGCAGGGCTGATTTCAGCGCTGCAGTTGATAGTTTTCGAACTGACTTACTCCGAAATTTTAGGCTTCAGCGACAGCCTATGCTTCAACACAGTAAAAAGGCAAAGCTTACACTTCTTATTTAACTCCATGGTTTATACGCATCATGCAATCGAATTTGAAAATTCAATATTTGTAGTCTTTTATAACTTATAATTTGTAATACATGAAACGTGTGTAAAAAAATGACCCATTTCATAAATTTACGTGTAATGACCCATAGATTTTTTTATTTAGAATTTTTTTTCTTCAAATATATAAAATATAATGTTATAACACTTGTAACGTGACATTACCTTCTCACTTAGTTTTAAAATTTAGCTCGGGTCGCGGATCAACTAACTTTACAGACGGAAAGGGGGACGGGAAATTTTATTCTACGACGCTAAAACTTACCCAAAAAAAAACGTCACTAAAACTAACCAAATAACCAAACATCCAAATAGCCCAAATAACCAAATACCAAATACCAAATACCAAATAGCCAAATAATCACAGAAATCACAGAAATCACGAAAATCCAATAATCCAACGATGCTGATCCGTTCCTGAAAATATAATCCTAAAACTAAGTTGAGGGGTTTGCCTGGGTCGTTCAGTATGCTGGTTCGTGGAGAGAGGGTTGAGTGAAGAATGTTAAAATTAGGTCCCTGAAAAGGTAGAATCAAGGGTAGCACAATAAATTAATTAACAAACAATAATTATGGCACACAAACAACGAGATTATTTATTATAAAAACAATTTAAGTATCAAAAATTATTACTAGTCGTAAATTACGTTTTATCAAAAATTATAAATTAATATTAAGTTGAACACAAATATACGATTATGAGACCTGACTTCAAGTCATGGTCTTAACGAGAAAAATGACATATAAAAAGAATAATTAACTGACTAATAATTAATGGAAAAAAAACGAAGCAAGGCTGACCAACTATACATGAGATAAAGGGGGACTTTTAGGAGAGGATGACTCCTGCTCCTAGGTTTTAGGTATGGATGGCTCCGATACCTGGGTGGGGATAAGACTATTCGAGGATCTGGGATGGCTCCTCAAGAACCTCGAACTTATTAGTCGGGAGACAAAAACCGAAGTGACTATTCAGCTGGGTCGCCAGCTTAAATAGCAGAGAAATTTTCCCTTTCCCCAACAATATTCCCCTTCTTATTTGGCCAGCCCCACCCGATAACATAATAATAATAAAATTAAATAAAGTATAATATATAAATTTAAGGTGGGCGAGTACAACTCGTCACAACATCCACCTTAATTTCTCCCTTTTTCCCTCCCTCGTGACGTCTATCAGTCTTACATTTTTTTTTTTTTTGTTTTATATTATTATTATCAAATTTTTGTACTTTTATTCATACGTGGTCCAACCACGTATCACCTTATCACAATACTGTCTAAACAAAATAATAAAAAAAAAAAATATATGAATAATGATACCCTCAGTGACGACGCAATTCACATTTGGGATCACGACATGGAGCGAGGTCATTGGGTCCAGGACCTGGGTACCTTGGATCTCTCCAAAGACAATCGAAATCCCTGCATTTGGGTTCGTATGCCCTTGGATTTTCAGATCGTTCGGCTGGGCGCCGTGATCCTGAACGGTAACCCCGCTTTGACCCTCTGTGTGCGTTTGAAGGCAGCAACGACTTGGCTACAAAAGGGTTGAGTAAAATTGGTGGTAGCTTTAGGCTCATTAGAGCTGGGATGGCAGGGGGAGTGGGGCTTGGTGATGTTTTATCGGAAAAGACCGAATGAGCGTCCACACCTGAGTCAACTGAACGAGGTGAGCTTACTTCATCAATAAGCTCAAGTGGACGGTCGGGGCAATTGTTGCGAAGGTGGCTACGGCCGTGACACAGGCTGCAACGGATACGAGTCCCCTTGGTTTTGATGGGGGAAGGCGGTTTTACTTTGGGAATCGCACCAGAAGGGTGACTAGCAGCACTACAGGCTCCTGGAGAACCATCACCAGCGGATGAGCTCGCAGCTGGTGACTGTTCCACAATGAGAGCAGGAGCACTGTTATGAGGTTCTGGGGGTTTTTCTGGGGAACTTACTGGGGATGACTCCACACAGTAAGGGGTTTGGATTCTACGGTCGTCCTTGAGATTCCGGTCCAAATAAAATCCGGGATCACTGAGTTGTCGGGCGGCTGCAGAATCAAGGGGCTTATCAAAATTACCAAAAGTGAAATGATAGTTATCAGGTCACCTGGTCGTGGGTCCAGTGAATCAAATTTCAAGGTAGATGTTTGGACAGCGGATGGCTCCGAACTTACCATCTCCTTGAAATCTTTTCCGAATAAGAGGCCGAGGTCGAGGCAATCAGCGTCTGGTGAGCTGTGGGGGGTTGGCTGAAGGCCTGCAGGGGATGACTCCACAACTGCTTCGGGAAGGGGTGGATTAGTGGGCCACATCAATTCGTCATTGCTGTGCTCAAACGCAATATTTCCTACCTCTTCGTCACTAAAGCTAAACTCAGATTCACTAACGTCACTGAGGATACCAGCTCCGCTATCAGCAAGCTTTGCTAGATCTTTGCCAGCAACTGGCTGACGTGGTGAGATGGTGGGTGTTGTGACGGTATTCACAACAGCTGATGTGAATGTCTCGTGCGGCATTGAACCCTCTGCAGATGACATCATTGGTGGTGTGGTCTCAACCGTGGCGAGTAATAATGGTTCCATATCTCCCACTTCAGCTTGTTCCATCTAAATTTCATCAACAGTAGAGATTAGTAATTTGTATAATTAAATTTTATGGGTCACCCGGGATGTCTCCTACTGGGTTTCCCGAAACAGGGTATAGCATGGTTAATTACTAGGTGTGGGTGGGCCTTTAACTACTTTCTGATCCACTGCCTTAACTCAAGGCTTCAAGTCTGATATGGATATTTCACCTCGGATGACTCCGGAAAAATCGGAAACCTCATAACGGGTGGCCGAGAATTTTCGGGTGATTATAAAGGGGCCTTCAAATGGCTTTTCTAAGCCGGCTGAATAAAATTTGGGGCCGTTAGACAAAGGGTGGGTTCGTTTGAGCACCAATTCTCCAACGTCAAACTCGACTTCGCGGCGGTGGGTATTATATTGGGTGGACTGTTTCAGTTCAGCCTCACCTCGGGCATAGATTAGGGCTTGGCGTAAGACATTGAGTCTTTTCATTCTCTTATTCCATTCGGTCATGGGGATGGGGGTGACAAGCAGGCCTTCATCGATTTCGTTACGAAGGGTATGGGGCTGACGAGGTTCGCGCCCAGTGTTGGAAAATGAAGGGGTGGATAAAAGAGAGTCGTGGTAAGCTGTGTTATAAGCAAACCTAAACTCGGGCAAATAATGATCCCAGTCATGGTGGTTGCCATCAAGAAATGCGCGAAGCATAGTCTTGAGGCTGCGGTTTACCCGTTCCACTGGATCTGCTTGGGGGTGATATGGGGGGGTATTTTGTAATTTGATACCGGCCCAGATAGCCAAGGATTTAATCTTCTTATTTGCAAATTCTGTGCCGTTATCAGTGATTAAAGTCCGGGGAGTACCATGGCGAAATAGAATGAGGTCCTCGAGTTTTTCGCGGATAACCTTTCCCGTGGCTTGACGGAGGGGGGCCAGTTCTATGAATTTGGTCATCTGGTCCTGCATGACCAGAAGATACGCATAGCCAGCTCGAGAACGGGGAAGTGGACCAACAATATCGGCAGCTACGATTGCCCATGGCTCTTGTACAACGCGAGTGCCCATCAAACCGCGTGGTTTGCCTTGGTCAAACTTAGTCTTTTGACAAATCTCGCAACGGGCTACTATTGACGCTACTTCACGGAACATATTAGGCCAATAGTACAAAGTAGAGACTTTGGGTAAGTTTTATCAATGCCCATGTGGCCCATATGGGGGGGTTCATGACATTCCAACACTACTCGTTCGCGAAAGTGACGGGGCATTACCAATTTCCAGGCAGTCAGGTCGGGGATCTCGACTGAAATGTAGGATAAGGGCCTATGGAAATATAGTTGGCCACCAATGATCTGCCAGTCAGGGTAACTGTCTGGGGATGACTCCACCTTGCGATACCTTTGGCAGTACCATTTATCCTCAACATCAGTCAAGTTTTGGGCTTCAATTCGTTGATCGGGAATCCGTGAAAGGGCATCAGGGACATGATGGAGAGCTCCCTTATGATGGATTATCTCGAAATCGTATTGCATTAATTCTAATGCCCAGCGGGACAATCGACCGGTGGGGTTACGCAAGTTGTTAAGCCAACGAAGACTACTGTGGTCTGTGATAACGGTGAATTTATAACCCTCTAAATAACACCGAAATTTCCGTATGGCCCAAATCATCGCTAGACATTCCTGCTCGGTAACAGAGTAACGCGTTTCGGTCTCGGACATCATGCGGCTAGCATACGCGATTACCTTTTCGACCTTATTGAATTCTTGGGTTAGCACTGCTCCGAGTCCAACACTACTTGCGTCTGTTTGAAGGGTAAAGGGGAGGGTAAAATCTGGGCATGCGAGGGTTGGGGCTGTGGTCAATTTAATTTTCAGGGCGCGGAAACTATTGATTTGGGACTCTTTCCATTCCTATTCAACATCTTTCTTGGTTAATCGAGTAAGGGGCTCGGCCAGGGTTGCGAATTCCGGGATAAACCTTCGGTACCAAGAAGCCATTCCTAGGAAACGACGAAGTTCGCGGATGTTTTTCGGGGCTGGGTAGTTTACCACGGGGGAGGTTTTGTCCGGGTCAACCATGAGTCCATCGCGATTTACAACAAAGCCCAGGTACTTCACCTGTGCGCAGCAAAAATGGCTTTTCTCGCGGTTAATGGCAAGATTAGCACTGCGCAAATCAGCTAGCACCTTTTTTAAATATGACAGATGTTCCGCGAATGTTTGTGTCACTATGATTATATCATCCAAGTAAACAAAAACCTTGGGATAATATTTGTGACCTATCAATTTATCGACGAGTCGCTGCATCGTCGCAGGACTATTGGACAATCCGAAAGGCATGCGCAGGAAATGGTAAAGGCCGTAGCCAGGGACGACAAAAGCGGTTATCTCTCGCGATTCGGGTGTTAGGGCAATTTGAAAGAAAGCTTGTGATAAATCGATGGTGGTGATAAAATGGGCTTGATGCAGCTCGTCCAGGATGGAAGACATATCGGGGATCGGATATGCATCTTTCTTCGTCACCGCGTTTACCTTACGAAAATCAATACAAAACCGATAGTTACCTTTCCCTTTTGGAACTAGAACAACCGGGCTCGCCCATTCACTCTGTGAAGCTGCAATTATTCCAGTTCTCAACATTTGGTCTACCTTTTCTTTCATAACACCACACATTGCTGGGTTAGCACGATAGAGCTTTTGTCTAATGGGGGGGTTTTCACCTACGTCAATGTGGTGTTGTGTGAGGTGGGTTATAGGGAATTTATCGTCTTCAATTAGAACGGGGGGTAGCTCTTTGGCTAAGAACTGTTCCAATTGAAGCTCTTCGTCGGGGGTAAGGGTACTGAGACCGTTCATTTGTACGACCTGAGCTACCTTATCAACGGGCACAAACAAGAACTTTCGCTCCGGATTGTCATGGTAATACCATGATCGGTCGCTGAAGTCAATGACCATTCCGGCGGCTTGTAGAAAGTCTAACCCTAGGATAAAATCCTCGGATCAGGTGGGTAAAATCAACGCGTCCATAGGGGTGGATTTACCTTCAACTTCAACTTGGATTGTAACCGTAGTATTAATTGTTTCGAGATGACCCGATGCGGTCATAACATGTCGCGGTAGTACGTCACGTTGTTTGAAACCAGACTGAATGAGGAGTTGGGACGTTTCGAGCCCAGCAAAGGTTCGGTTAGCTCCTGAGTCAACCAAGGCTCGAATTATTACCGGTCCAACTATTATATTAAGATGAAAGGCGCGAAGTTTGGGGATTGGGGTTGGTGGAGCCGCCAACGTCTCGGCTGGAGTTTCTACCAAGCCAGACGATTTAAGCACTAATTTCACCAACTCCTTGGGTGATAAATCGGCTTTAACCATGTCAAATACCCGTGGGGCCTGGGTAGCCTCGGCTGATTTCAATGGTGGGTTTTTAATCGGCGAAATTGAAACGGGAGCTGCATGTGCCGAAGTTATGCTCTCCCGCTGTCGTTTCCCGGATTGCAAAATAGGCACGTAACCAACGTGACATCCGGTCGACGGAGGCGATAACAAAATCTTCTTCGGGGTTCCTGACAATCCCTAAAGATATGACCGGGTTGCTTACAATTCCAACATTCCACTAAATTAGAAGGCTGAAAGTTGGATACAGCTGGAGGACTGGGACCTGATTCAGGGAAATCCGCGATTGGGGTGGCAAACGTGACGTTGCGGACCTTGGGCCAGGTGACCTCTCTCTTTTTTTTTGGAGTAAGTCACCCAGGGTGGACAGTAATTCGTCCTCCATCAAAAAACCATGTTCCTCGCTTCCTTGTAGGGATGGCTTCTCTTCTACCAAGGAGCGAAGAACACCTTGACGTGGAACGGGGTTTGGGTGTGACCGGAATGATAGGCAAGCAAAACTGGGACACAACGACTGCTCAGGTCAAGGTGGTAATCGGCGTTGTTGGGCAGATTGCGTAATCTTCTCTTGGCGTAACGCTTCCAATTCTACTTCCCACATTGTTGGGAAGTCTCGGGGTGAAATTTGGCGTTGGAAAATGGGCAACATATTGCGGACGGTGTAGTGTACGCGCTCTGATTCAGACCAGGGTGGATCTGTTCTTTGAAATAGACCACGCATACACGATATAAAGCTTCGAACTAACTCGTTTGGGCCTTGAACGCGTTTATCGATCTCTTCGCGTAATGCTCGTTGGTAATCAGGGTCGGAAAAACTGGCGCGAAACCAAGAATCAAACTCAGCTTCATGCGTCATGTACCAAGTTAGGGCGGGACCTTTCATACAGAAGGACAAAGTCTGCAACAGTTCACGGTCACTTGCGCCTGTGCATAACCTTGCTTGTTCCACTCGATATAAAAATTCTTCTACATCTTCGCCTGGATGGCCGGAATAAGTCAACCTCCAGCTTCCTAAAATACGTAATAAATTGGGCATGCTGTGGTTGTGGGCACTGCTTTCGGAAATCCGAAGATCTTCAACCGAGGGTGTAATTACGCGTCTAGGTGCCGGATAACGGGGTTCATTACGCGCGGGTGGATTGAGATTTAATCCTCCTTGAGGTGGATTAGCACGGGCGGGTGAGGCAGGCTCATTGTTTGGGTCGTCATCGTCTAGACCGGCGTAACGAGTACGTAATATATTATTAAAACGTTCAGTCACGCATAAGCGGCAGTCACTTCGGTAACCACTGCCGGCGTGAAGCTCGTGATTGCTTGCAGGGTTAGGGGTTAGAGCAAATGGGTCAATGTTCTTGTGGGTGGCCAAATACCTAGACCCAATTGTACTGCGAAAAACAGCAGGGTCTTTGGTAACTGTCTTTGGGGGTGGTTTAGCAGCAGTCTTTTTAGGGGGTTCATTAATAATGACTAATGGGGGCGAAACTGGGTCAGTTCCTTGGGCTGCGTTCTGAACAGGTGGGGTAGGAACACGGCCCTCACCAGGTGGTCTGGATGTAGCTCCGAGATCCTCTGGCGAAGCGCCTGTGACGAAAATGTTGACGGGGGGGTCCGCGGTTATTTTCTTGCGATTGCGTGTGTTTCTCTTAGGAGGAAAGTCTCCTTCACTAGTTGAATCCGCTGGGGTCTCGTCAACTTCAAGTAGATATGGTTGGGCTTTGGGTTTCCACCGTCGACGCTTGGGTATGGTACCCGATGGTCCAGGAGGTGAGGATGTCTCCTCATCACCCATAATATCACCGTAGGGATCGTATGTGGCAACGTAAAATTAAGGCAATTTTAATTGACGCTGGTACTATTATAAATAATGGAGGGGTCAACTACAAGTTAACACAATTAAAATAAACAACAACTCAGAAATTAAATTGTAACTAAATAAATCTTCCAAAGTAATAAACTGCACATATAATATTTTGAACTTATAATCTTGACCTTACAGGTTCGCGCGCGATTAACTACTGACTAGTCGGACGCCCTGCGTCAGCTTATATAGTGGTTAGCGAGCAGCTCTAAGGGTGGGGGAAATTTTGGCCAAAAGTGGGGATAGCCTCCCACTCCTCATCGGGAGAAGAGGGGAATCGTTAGGAGGGGATGACTCCCACTCTTTCCAACAAGGTCCTCCTTAACTTTCTATACTCAATTAATTCTAAATAAAGAATAAGTAAAAATTAATATCGTAAGATGGGAATTGAATTTACCTTAAAGCTAACTAACTATTGCGATGATATTCGTTGTTATAAACACACAGCTTAAATTTGTTTACTTTCTTTTCAGACCTGTCGCACAACTTACAAACACATATCCATACAACTTAAGTCCTTTCTTTTTGTCTTTTTTTTTTTTTACTATCCACTGTCACACTCACGTCTTACGCCTGTTATTTCTTCTCTCTCAATTCAACACAACTTACATTCTTCTTTTCTCTATTCTTACAGTCTTATTTTACTTACTACTACAGTCTTATATTCTTACAACTTATACTTTTTTTTTTATTTTACAGTCTGACACACAGTTTATTATTATTATTTTATCTTTTTTTTTTCTTTTAATTATTTAGTCTTAGTTTTTTTTTTTTTTTTTATGTTTTTCGGACGACTCTCGACGCGATGTTCCCTGTGCGATGTATCAACTGGTTGTGCCGGCTGGGACACGAAAATCGCACAGTGAAGCGTCGTCGGTTGTCGCACGTTTTTTTTTTTTTTTTACACACAGCATACACACCGACCACACAACTTATATCCTTCCTTACTTTCGTTCACCCACAAAACTAACTGTTGTTTTTTTTTTTTTTTTTTCTCTCAATTCACGCCTACACACACAACTCAAAATCTTTTTTTTTTCTTCTTTCTTCTTTTCTACCAACACTATGTCTTCTTTTCTTCTTTTTTTTTTTCTAGACACTAATCACCGCTATACACAATTATTTTTTTTTCACTTAATCCTTTTCTTTTTTTTTTTAATTTAGTATTAATTATTATTATTTATTTTTTTTTTTTTTTTTTTTTTTTGACTATTGTCTGCGGGCAACTCGCGACGCGATATTCCTCGTGCGATGTATCAACTGGTTGTGCCGGTTGGGACACGAAAATCGCACAGTGAAGCGTGGTCGGTTGTCGCACGTTTTTTTTTTTTTTTACACACAGCATACACACCGACCACACAACTTATATCCTTTCTTACTTTCCTTCACCCACAAAACTAACTGTTGTTTTTTTTTTTTTTTCTCTCAATTCACGCCTACACACACAACTCAAAATCTTTTTTTCTTCTTTCTTCTTTTCTACCAACACTATGTCTTCTTTCCTTCTTTTTTTTTTTTTAGACACTAATCACCGCTACACACAATTATTTTTTTTTCACTTAATCCTTTTTTTTTTTTTTTTATTTTAGTATTAATTATTATTATTTATATTTTTTATAAACAAAAGAGGTGAAATAAAAAAAAAATATGAATAAAAAAAATTAGGCAAGTTTTTCAAAATTACAAAATCAAATTTATAAACTATCGTAAGAAAACCGCCTTATTTTTTTTATTCATATTTTTTTTTTATTTCACCTCTTTTGTTTATTAAAAAAGGGAAAAATGAGTCACTTTTGTATATAAAAATTAAGAATTTTTATTTTGATGGTATTTCACTTCTTTTGTTTAATTAGACGATATTCTGGAAAAAATCCTAAGTTTTCAATTTTCCAACAATTAAAAAAAATTTTTTTGAAAATGAAAATTATTAAAATAAAGTTTAGAATATGTAGAACACAAGTGTATATTTATTAAAATTTCGTTTCACAATTTCAAACAATTGTTTTTTAAAAACAAAAAAAAAAAGAATCTAACGCGCGCCAAGCCATCCCTGTATACAGTGAACCAATCCGATGCGCGTATCCGTATGTGAGTATGCGTATATATTGATGTGAAGTGAAATGGACATAGCACCGATGCATGTATAAAAGAGGACGGAGAGATAAACGAAGAGATCAGACCGGCAATATTAAAGAGGGAAAGAGAACGCGACGAAATGAAGCATTTTTAAGTTTGAAGAATATTTTTTAATCAAAACTGTGACCCGGCATTTACGGGGTACTGTATCAATTTTATTATTCATCGGAAAAATTCGAGGATAGGCTTATTGGATAGGAAAACATCAATATTGATAAGGAAACTATTATTACTTCAAATTTAAAATTGATATTTAAGGAGTTATTAAATAAATAAAGAATTGTTACGTCATACACACGCAACCTATTTATATAATTACCCGGTAACATCTCTCGCGCTGGGAAAAAATGAGTCGAGACTCTACCGAGTCTCCTGATATATCTATTCACATTCAATTATAATTTTCACTTGACCATTTAAATTTATTGATGTAGAGTAGAGTTAAAACAATGATATCATTAATTTTGAGGACTTCAATCTTTCTTAGAATTTTGGTTGATCTGAAACAATCGACACATGTACCAACCCCTTCGTGCCACAATGATAGTGATTGATCGATAAGTTCTTGTAAAGTGAATGTGTTATTTTCATTTGGTATTAAAAGATTCATCATAAATTCGTTTGACAAGGAAACATTTGCATATGAACACGATTCACATTTTTCTAAATACTTTTGTTCGTAGCTACAATTGTAGATTGCTAATGAAAAATGAATAACACCATAGAGCTGTGAAGTTGTAGAGACCGAGCGGAGACTCGATTCGTCAGTGAGCGAGAAAACTTACCGATGAGGGCACTCATTCATGAAGCATAAATCATTGCAGCAAAAACTTGTGTGTGAACACACAGCTCTAAAATTGAATACACTTGACGACAATAGAAAAATATATAAAATATCGATAATTGATAAAACAATAATAAAAAAATATTAATAAGCCAAAAATAACAAAATATAAAATACACTTTATTTAACATGGAAATATTTCAAAAACAGTTTTTTTTCGAAAATTAAGGGTTTTCTACAATCAAATAACCAATACTTGACATCAATTTTAGGGTGCGAATAGCTAAAACCGCTTGTAAACATGGCGGCTATAAAAATCACCAAAAAGTAACTAAATTTACTAAATTTATCGCTAATCCGTGATTTTAGAACAAGCTTGGTGGTGTCAAGCTTGTTCTGCAGTCACGGAGAGACACCACGGATTTGCAGTCAATTCAGTAAATAGTAGTTAATTCAGTGATAATTTAGTGAATTTAATTACTTTTTGGTTATTTTTATAGCCGCCATGTTTATAAGCGGAAATTTTAGCTTGTCGTGAGTTCGCACCCTTACTTTGATTATTATTGTCAGGATCTTTAACACCTGTAACATCCATCATAGATGGACATACAGTGGTTTTAAATTTTTTAAAGTTGCAGTTGCAGATGTATTGTCTTTTGGTGTTGGAATTACCAAAACTCTGCTTTTCGTATCTTTTATTATAAAGGTGCAGCCTTTTTAGTTTTAACTCTACCCTTCCAATCCATGAAATCTGTATAAATAATATATTTTACAATGAATAAATATAATTTATATTAGAAAATATCACACTAATTATTATTAATGAAATGAATAAATGAACAAATAACATTGTAATCACTATCATCATTAAGAGCAGCGAATTCTTCCATCTTCACTGGATAATGATGCTTGTTTCAAATGTGTTTTCTCAGTTTTAAATAAGTGTTTCGGGAGCAATGGCCGCCGACGGCCATTTCGGTAGCGACTAGTTCAGTAAGAAAATGGTAGAGGGGCGCGGTCCACCATATTAGTTCCAAAACGTCACTCTGGCACCATTACTAAAATGTATATTGTTTTTAGTATTGGCCGGGAGCGTAATAACCTCACCCCGCGGCGGCGGTTATTACCGTGAACATTAACCTTGGTTTAACTCACTCGCACAACCTAAGTCAATACGAGAACGAGGATATTTTCTTGAACGTCAAGCTCGAAAAAACGGGGATGGGCCGGTGGACCAAGAGGGAGGAACACAAAAATGGCCAATACCACAATCAGATCAAATAATACAGTCAAATTAATTTTAAAATCAGAAATAAATAAAATATTAAATTCTATTACTGAAATTGAAAATAAAAATAATAAATTTGAAAATATAAATGATATAGATAATCCAATACCATCAACGTCGAAAGATACCGTTGATAATTATTATGAACCTATCGTGCAACCTGAAAAATTAAACTTCAATTCTGAACTTGATAAAAAAGAAAATAAAAATGATAATGTTAATAAAATAAAAAGAGTAAATTTTTTAGATGAAATATCTGTATCGGAAAACTCATTGAATAATAATAATAAAATTGAAATAAATGAAAATAAAGATTTAAATATTGCTACGCGAAATATAAATATTATTAATGCAAAAGAAGTTAACGAAGAGATTAAATTTATTGAAGAAGCTAATAATGAACGTAATCAAACAAAGATTTTCCGCGATAATGACGAAATATTTTTGTTTAATAAAAAAATGCTAGAAGAATCGGGAAAAATACTCGAGGAAACTAGAAAAAATATTGACAATGAAATGTATAATTTAAGTGATAATAAAAATGATGATGATTTAAATGATGAATATAATAATGAGTCTGATAATGACAAAGATTTTATTGATGATAATTTTAATGAAGATATTGAGTTGAAGAATAAAGAAACTAGATGTTTAAGAAACCAATAATATAGTATTTTAAGTAACAATGAAATAAATGACGAAGTAACTGTCAAAAATAATAAAAACATATTCGTACACGCGAATAAAATCGAGAAAAATGTTAATAATGATTACGTTGATAAAAAAAGTTTGAATAATGATAAAAATAATTTTGAAGTTAATAATAAAGAAATAAATTGCAAAGATGTTAATAATAATATTGAACGTGTAATAAATATAATTAAAGTTCATAAACCGATGGAAAAACCGATGATGTGTTAAACGAAATTGATTTAAATAAAATTAATGAAAATAATAAAAAGAATAAAATGAAAAACAATATGACTCGGAAGAAATTAGATATTAAAGCGAATGAGACCCGAGATGACCTAATGAAAACATATGATAAAAAATTAAAGCCGGATATAATGAAGTTTCAAAATAAAGTAATTGACAAAGGTAAATCGAAAATTAATATTGTAGAAAAATTCAAGGAGGAACGTAGACCGGATAGGGCGAGATTAAATTCGAACCTAGAATATTATAAACCTGGTAAAAATTTGTTGAAGGAAAAATTGCTAATAATTAATACACGAAAGAAATATAAAAAAAATGAAAAAAATAATTAACAAAAAAATTTATAAACAAAAAAATTACTAATTGTAGGGATAAATATTCCTAATAAAATTGAAAATTAAATTTTATACATATATATATGGAATGATATTTTTTTTTACACAAAACAAATACACAAATAATACATGAAAATAAATACATTGAACATAAACAAAATATTTTGGGAAATACTAAAATGAAAAACAAAAAGATAAATTAATTTTTTTTTGAATAATAAATTTATATATATCGATAAATTAATAATTTTTTAATTATCAATGATATTACTTAAATATTCTAATAAAAAAATAAACAAAAATATAAAAAAAAAAAAAAATAATAATAAAAATTGATATAAAGTTTAATAAAAAAACTTATAAAAAAAAAATACAAAAAAAAAAAAACAAAAAAAATATTATAATAAAGATTTTTAGCTTAGAAATCTGTAAGAGATTTTTAACGCGCGCGTCGGAGGTTAATTGATTCCGAGTGAGCAGCGGATTTACCAATCATTAATTCAATTTTAAAAAAATCAAAATAAAATAATTAAAAAAGATTAATAATTAATATAATTTTAAATCAAAACAATATAGAAAAAAATAATAACAATAAATTTTCATTCTACATCGTTGAAAAACCTTAGATAAAAAAAATATTAACAATCAATAAATCTCAATAATTAAAAACAAAACAATAAACAAAAAAAAAACAATAAATTTAATATTAACGAAGTTTCAAGGTAAGATAAAAGAATGAAAAGCTCAACACTATCACACTGAACTACAACTTGAATAAGATAAAAAGTAGGTCACGCTCGACTCACACAGAGTTACCATATCCGTCGACTGTCGGTAAGAAGTCTCGAATAGGAAGTAGAGAATAATTTTTTTTTTTTTTAATAAAATTTTATAGGGAATAACAATTTTTTTTTAACAATATGTAACAACAATTGATAAATTTTTTTTTGATTCGCTGCTGTCGTGTTTCAGACAAACAACGACCTTTTTTAGGGAGGAATTGTTACGTATTGGTATTTTTAGTACTTAAAATAAATAATTAATGATTAATATTTGTTAAGTTCAATGCTGATATACAATATCGAGTAGCACATAAATTTTTTCTTTTTATTTTTAATAATTATATTTCAGTTTTAGTGTCATTGACATTTTATTTAAATATTATTTACTTTTTCAATATTATTTTTCATTTTAACTTTTATTTTTCTTAGCCATAGTTGCACTTTTATCAAGCAACTCGATATTTAACATCCGTTGAATTTATCAATTATTATGAATAATATCTCAGCAATAATTGAACGCTGACTATCATGAGAACCATCAATTTTGATTGGTCAAAGATGTTACCACCCAGGATCATCCCTTCTTAAAATATAATTTTTTATGGGGAATTATTATTTTTAAATTTTTAAGGAGCTTCACTCTTGCGACAACTTTCGTTCTATTCAAATCATTAAAACTAAATTAAAATTTTAAAATTAAAATTAAAATTAAATCAACTACATCTGATAAAAATTAAATAAAATCAATTGAACTTTTACGTTTTGGATAAATAACATTTTTCTAGTGAATTTAAATTAATTAATACTTGTGATAAATTATTATTTCCTGTGTTATTTAACCTTCCCTAATCCTATATAAAAATTATTGACTGTGACATTTTTCCGGGGTGTTGTTTTCTGTACTTTGAGTTTATTTTACTGTTTGGATCATTCGAGACTATCAACATCAAAAGGCGACCATCCAGATTGACACGCTCTCAACAACAATTGTTTCGGATTATTCTTACAACAAAGATCTACATTTATACACATTCCCTCCTAACCCGTTACCCTGTAGGGAATAACAAAATAAGAGGATTTTTTAATATTAACGTGAAATACCAAGTTGATTTATTTTAATTATTCTATGATTATTTGCCTATTGAATTTTGGTTTTACATATTCTTTCTTTTTTTTGTTATTTCATAGTTTCATTTCAATTTTTCAACTTGGTACGTAACAGTATATATTTTTTATCATACATACATAATTACCTGCAAAAATTTGTTTATAAATGTCTCTTGAATTCCTAATTTACATTAATTAAATATCATAATTATCTATTTTTATGAAAAAAACTTATAAATTTATCGATATTAGAAATGTATATAAATACCGCATTTAATAATTTAATTCTTATTATCTCGCGCTATGAATCTTAATCTAATATGAGCAATAAATAATTAAATATTGTTCTTTATTTGAATCATAAAATGGAAGTACTTCTAGCCAAGATGTTATTGCTGAATGTATAATATGAAATGCATTTAATTTTAAACAATACAATGCATTACAGCACATTATTCTAAGACATTGGGATTATTTACTTGAAATAATGGTATGGCTTCTTGCTGATTTTGCACAAAACTTGATTAAAATGAACAAATAAAATATCAACACAAATTAAAACACAATTTATTGATTTAGTTGAATATATATTCGTTTGGAAATTATATTTAGACTGAACTGGTAGTAAAGTTTTATTTATATATATATTTTTTCGGTTTCAGAGACAAAGATGTATTCATGGTGAAGATCTACCATATCTTTTTGGAGCTCGTTTTTTTAAAAAACTTATAGTTTAAAATGAAAATAATTTGTACGTTGTATAAAGTTTATTATTTCTTTTGCTGTTGACAAAAAATATCATAGCTTGGTAAAAAATAAACTTCTATCATATTTTAAATTTAATTATTCATTTATTGGAATGAATCAATTGATAATAAAATTTTTTCTTTTTTGATATTTATTAATATGTCAAAAAAAGTGTAAACATCAACCCATAACCAAAAAACTATCACGAGTTTTATTTATTATATAACCAATGATCTTTATTATTCATGATTTTTATTGCGCGTCATAATTTGTTATTTATCATTTTCATTGTTTTTATTATTCGTTATTTTAATATTAATTTATATTTAATATTTATTCTATATTTTATATTTTTTTTGTTATTTATTTATTTTATTTTCTTTTAATATATAGTTTATAGGGTTGGGATTATTACTAGGTAAATAATCAACTCTAGACTATATATTATTTTAGGAATAATTATGAGGTAGTTCCTTTATTATCAGAATATCAAAAGTTATAGAATAAAAAGAGATTCGAATTACATAAAACGTGAGGCTACAAGTGTAGTCTAGTTTACAACTAAAATATATCTCTTGCGACAAGAGTCTCTTTGCGCGGACGCATTGATGTTCCTAGATGAGAATTCCCTAGATCAGTCGTCGCCATCTTTGGAACTGGTGAAATTGCAGTTTGGGCAGTTGGCACCGCCACAAGTATCACAATATCCTGACATCTAGTGTTTTAATTCAAAATTTATTCCAACGATCGATAAAAAAAAAACTAGTATAGTTAAAAAAATAACTACTGTACTGGTTAACTGTAACTGTGGTAGAAAAAACCGGCATTAACTAACTTCAACTAACTATGGATTCACTACTTATTAATTGATATTTTCAATACGAAGGCCATAGAAAAACGCAGTCAGTAACCAAATCCAATTAGTTACTTAACTAGAGTTTAAACCTTAGTTAACTGTAATGTTGGGCGAAAAAACCGGCCCTTATATCGATATATATATATATATGACATGTTTCGATGATTATTGGTACGATGACTCTATTATGGGCCGTTTTTGTAGTCCATAGTTACAGTTTTCTGGTATAGTCTAACGTTTCTCTTCCCTATACTATACTATACCATGTTAACCTAACAATGGACTACATAACCAGCCCTAAGAATGTAAAAGAATAAACCTGTTAAAATTTCAATCGTCGTTATCGTTGCACACAAGATTAGGAATACAAGAAGTCAAAATGTATCGATATCACCAATTCAATAAAAGAAGAAGAAGAAGATAAAAATAAAAGATTAATATAAAGCGGAACATGAATATTTGCAATATATCTGATTCTTTCAATTATATGATTGACCATTATTTTTTTTTCTTACTTTCCCAGATCGACTGGTAGCTACTGGTATATATCTTTATATACCTTTATAAATTCACATATAACTTTATAAAATTTCATAAAATTTTATATAATTTTATATAATTATATAAAAATTTAAAGAATTTTTAAACTCTCTATATATAATTATATACAACTTTATAAGGTTACATACAGCTATATATAATTTTATAAAGTTATATATAAATGTGTACAAAATTGTGAACGATTTGTGTATAAGTATATATAATTATATAAAGCTATATATTTCTATATGTAGCTATATAAAGTTTTATATAGTTTTATAAAAGTATATAAACTTGTATATGAATATACGAAGATATTTTTACCCAAGGAACGATCGTTAAAAAGGTATATAAAGTTATATATAGTTATATACAATTGTATATAGCTTCATACAATTGTATATAACTATATATAACTTTATATACCTTTATAAGGTTATATATAGCTATATATAGCAGTATAAATAAGTTTTATACATGTACAGTTTTATATAATTATATTAACTTTCATAGAACATAATATTTATAAATTAATGAACCAAAGTTACAAATAATAATATAGAGCGAGTTCTACGGGTTAATTCATTTATAACAAAGATTCTTTATTATTTATTAAAATGTAAGTCACATTACACAATAAATATTATTTTAATAAAAAATGTATCACATATTCTTTCTAATGAAACGTGGTATTTTACAGACATAGTCACCGACCCATATGACAAGTATTATGTTCTGTATCATACTGAATTTGATCAACATATATTCGCTGGCTTCTTTAATTGAAATAATGTGTTCTATTCGGATTCCAACAGCATCATGAACGGAAAATGATAGGCTACTATCGAAAAAAAGGACAATAAGTATAATAAGTATGTAAGCAAGGAAGGTATAATAAGGCACGGAGAAAAATTTTCAGCAAATTTTGCTATGGCGCCATATCATTGAGGGTCTATCTTCTGACTATTCAAATATTTACTATTATGCTAACAAAAAAAAACAATTTTTGTCTTGAAAAATTAAAATGTACCATAGCAATTTATATAATGTTTTTTTTTTGCTATGTTCAGATTAAAAATTACAATGCATAAAGAAATTTTTACGAAGGCCAAATTTAAAAGTTAAAATAATCCAGCCTAAAAATTACATTGTACCATAGCAAAATATATATATATTTTTTTTTGCTTTGTTATTCATAAAATTTTACGTTGTTGCTGTGGACAAAATTAAAATGATCCTCTGAAAATTTACAATGTGCCATAGTAAAAATTTAATTCTCTTAGAAATCCTATAGGTGTCACTGATAAATACAAAGCAACATGGTTAAAATTACAATGGGCCATAGCAAAAGCAATGACAGACTCAGAAATGTCAACCACCCCCACTTTTAGCCGACCGCGCAGGCGTGTCTTTTTTGTTTAATGAAAAACAAACAAATGTTAGCTTTTGTAAATGTTGTTGTGGCGCAGCGGATAACGCGTAGGAATTCTGTTCGGAAGGTTTGGGGTTCAAATCCTGGTTTAGGTTAATAAATTAAAAAAATAAAATAAAATAAAAAGAAATAAAAAAAAAACAAATAAATAAATTTTATAGATATTGACAATAAAAAAAAAAATTTTTATAATATTTTCAATAAATGGAATAAATTTTGGGCCATAACAAAAATTACTATGGTACACAAAAAAAAAATAGCCACGCCCACACGATATTTTGCTATGGCCCATATGAAAATATCATGAAACCGAAAGATGGCGCAGCTCAGCTATGGGCCATTGTAAAATTTGCTATGTTTTTTTCGTAAAAAAAAATAAAAAATTCTCTCCGTGGGTAAATAGAGTTTACACGGAAAAATAATTTCATCAAATTTTTTTATGCTGCCACATTACCAAAGAACTATCTTTTGACTATTGAAAAATTTACTATCATTTTAACGAAAAAAAACAATTGTAGTCTTAAATTAAAATGTACCATAGCAATTTTCTTACGTTTTTTTTTTGCTGTTTCCCGATAAAAAAATTACAACGCATAAAGAAATTTTTACAGAAACCAAATTTAAAATTTAAAATAATCCAGCCAAAAAATTACATTGCAGCATAGCAAAAAATATTTTTTTTTTTTTGCTTTGTATATTTATAAAATCGGTAACGCTATTGGCACTCAATACGGGGGAATTTACGGGGACATTTATACAGGTTACGAGAGAATTTACGGTAAACACAGCCACCGTTGTATGTGTAGGACTGATTACATTGTGTGTAAAACCCGTAAATGTCCCCGTATTTCCCGTAAATTTCCCCGTATGAGTGCCAATAACGATTTCGTTATAAAATTTACTCTGCTGTTGTGGACAAAATTAAAATGATCCTCTGAAAATTTACAATGTAGCATAGTAATTTTAATAACTTTCTTGGCATTTCTGTAGGTGTCACTAACAAATACAAAGCAACATATTTAAAATTACAATGGGGCATAGTAAAATTGATGACGGACTCAGAAATGTCAACTGCCCCCACTTTTTAGTCGACTGCGCCGCCGTGACTTTTGCTTGTTGATGTAAAACAAATAAATTTTTATTTTCACATGCGTTATCGTGGCGCATCGGATACTGCGTAGGGTTGGTAACCGAAAGGTATGGGGTTCAAGTCCTGAGCCTGGACAGTTTTTTATGTCTACGTATTTAATGTAGAAAAAAAAAAAAAAAAGAAAAACATTTCTTTATAATATTTTTTTTGAGCGTTTATCAACAAAGCAAATTTTGCATTTGACCATTTTAAAATACAGTTATATATATACATTTATACAATTTTATATACCTTTATACACTTGTATAAAATTTTATAAAAGTAATAGTTATTGATCTTTATACAATTGTATGAAGTTTTATATAGTTATATAAAGTTTTATACATGTTATATATAACTTTATAAATAAAGTGGCAATATAAAACCATATATAACTTTATACAACTTTACAAAATTTTATACAATTATATAAAGTTATATATAAATTTCGTTCCTCGGGAGTCTACTGGAGTGCTATTCTTGGTCCCGTATTGCGGGAGTTATTGCGAGTCCCGCAATAACGATTCGCCGACAAGAAATGTTTGTCGCGATAGAAAAATATGAAAGCGCTTGTTGTTGCTTTCATGTAAAGCTGCCATAGTCGTATGCAAATGCAAAAATAAAGTAAAATTTACATGAAAGCAACAGCAAGCGCCTTCATGTTTTTCTATAGCGACTAATATTTCTTGCCGGCGAATCGTTATTGCGGGACCCGCAATAACTCCCGCAATACGGGACCAAGAATAGCACTCCTGGTAGATAACTGGTAAGATCTACCAGTAAGTCCTACCCGTAAAGTACCAGTAAATTACTGGTAAGAAATACCGGAAAGACTTACCAATAATCTACTGGTAGTTTACCAGTAGTTTTTGGCAGTCGATTGATTCACAGTTTAAAAAATAATAAGTTGCTATTAAATGTGTCAATAATTGTTGAATTACTCTCATATTACCAGAACTAAATCCTTTTTGAAAATAAAAAGGTCCAAGGAAAAGCAGTAGCTAAGAAAAAGATAAAGCTAAGAAATTAATGTTGCCAAAAAATTATATATATATAATTTTATATAATTATATATAATTTTTTGGCAATGTTAATTTCTTAGCTCCATCTTTTTCTTAGCTACTGCTTGTCCCTGGAATTTTTCATTTATTAAATGAATAAAGTACACTGAGAGAAATTTTAACTAAAAATTAAAACCCATGTTGAATAGAAATTACTATACTGCTTTGTAATTTTTGTTTTATTTCTGGGATTGGCCGCGAGAGATGATATTCTACAATAAAATTATGTAAAATGTCACACAATGTCAAAAAATTGTTATGTTACTTCAAGTCTCTGTACACCGTTATCTATTGCAGATAGACATGGGGTTGAGTGGAGTTAATTATTGAGAATTCAATTCTAAACAATTTATAAAGAATTACTTTTTTTGATTAATGTCTTAGATAATGAGTTATGAGTTAATTAAAATAAAGCACATACATGTTTTGTGGAAACGATAAAAAATATTATAAGTTCGAATAAAAAATACTGAACAATTTAATAAATATTCTAATATATATAATAAAATTTATCATGTACACATATAAAAGTTAGCATAGACTTAAATATTTTTTACTATATCGCTTTGTAAAAATTCTGGTTGTGGGGCGAAATAATACAAAGATGGCCGACTGATTGAACAAATGATTGAATTGTCATGTAATTTCAAGCATTTCTACAGCCTTATCTGTTGAAGCTAGGTATGGGGTTAAGCGAGGTTTATTGTTGGTAATTTATTTCTAAACAATTTATCAAGAATGAATTTTTTCTATTTATCGATTAGTTTTCGAGTTTTGAGCGTGTAAAAAGAAAAGAAAAAATGTAGCCGAGAATTGATTGCCGTTCTCCGTGAATCTAGCACAAACTGCCGAACTTAGCACAAAAAATGTCTAACTTTTAAATAAAATTTATAATAAAATATAGTAAATTCTAAAACCGGTAGTGCGTAAATTCTCAGTCTGCTAGAATTTACGTGTGAGTATCGTGAATTTAGTCATTTTTTTTAAAGAGAAATTACAATAAAATTATGTAATTTTTATGGCTTAGTGTTGTATATAGTCAATGGCCAAATTTTTTACATAACTTTATTGTAAAAATTATTTATCAATATACGAATAATTCTTACAAATAATCGGAGGAACGCAGTTTTTACTATTCGCTTTGTAATTTTTTCTTATACGTTTGTAATTTTTACTTAAAATTTCTCTCAGTGTACATATAATTTCATTATTATAAATTGAAAATGTCCAAGGAAAAGCAGTAGCTGAGGCAAAGAAGTAGCTAAGAAATTAATGTTGCCAAAAAATTATGTTTTGAGCTACATTAATTCCTCGAAACATAATTTCTTTGGCAACATTAATTTCTTAGCTACATTTCTTTTTTAGCTACTGCTTGTCCTTGGTATTTTTATTTATTTTATGAATAAAATACATGTCATTTTATTTTTTTTTAGAAAAAAATGTACAAGGAAAAGCAGTAGCCAAGGAAAAGATGTAGCTAAGGAATTAATGTTGCTAAAAAATTATGTTTTAAGGAACATTAATTCCTTAAAACTATAATTTTTTGGCAACATTTATTTCTTAGCTACTTTTATCCCTTAGCTACTGCTTTTCCTTGGCCTCTTTTTTTTTTTTTTTTTCGTAGAAAAAGTTAATAAATAGGGTTTTAAGAAAAACAAATACATCAATGATTTTATAAGCATGCAAGTATGATTTTTGAAACATTAATTAATAATTAACTGTTAAAATAAGCAAAAACAATCGAATTATGGCAAGAATTCTTTTTTATCAAAGGGTTGGTCTAACAATGTTGAACTACTTACTTTTGGTATCAAAGAAAGCCCTTCATACTCTCTTGTTTTGGTGTTGTGGGTAGAGCACTGTTTGATACAACAAACTCGTCACTCATGATACATACTTATGTATAAATTCGATATATAAAACATATATATAAATAACATGACAGAAAAAAAAAGAAAAAACGCTATTCCAAACGAATCTGCGCTATAACAGTATTTATTGAAAATAGTTAGCGCATAAGTACGGCTGAGAACCATCAACGCCAAAATGGCAAATTTGAGAAGCTCGAGGTGCAGGACATATTTTGTCCCATTTGGCCTATCCCCCTCTACAGGGAGTTGACTCTCCTGATTTCTAGTCTTCTTGCCAGAAACCTAGTCTTCTTGGGGCCGCAGTCCAATTCACAGGGCAAATTCCTTACAATTTAGGGCCTTTTTTTGCCGCTGATGGCGCTTGTGAAAGTTTTTTTATATAGATTCCACATACAAAAGCTTCACAAGCGCTGCCAGTGGAAGAAAAAAGCCCTAAATTGTAATGCCCTGTGTATTGGACTGCAGGTTTTGTACAGGCGAGCTACTGAGTGTTTGGAACTGAGTTTTTTCCCTTAAAACCTATTTTTCCCCTTCCATGCGTCCCATAAGTCACCGTACACAATTATATATTAAAAAAAAGCCGAGCAAAGCCGAGTTCAGTTTGAGATAGCCGAGATAAAAAACCAACATGTCTGCCTTAGATAAAATAAAAAAATAAGAGGCATCCCGAAAAAACAATTATTTAATTTAAAAAAATAAATTGTGGCGGGATATTGGCGGGATACATGACCCGCCAATAGGTCAATTACGGGATATGCCGGGATATTTGGCGGGATATTTTTTCCACCAGGGCTTGCTAGTTCTATAAAAAAAAATAAAAAATAAATTATTAATGACTTGCTTGAATGGCAAAAGCCAAAATTTTGTGCAATTAAAATCAATGAATCGAACTGTCAAAAACGTCTAGGTGACATGATAAATTATCAATACCCGGGGAATAATCTTGAAGATACCCGCAGATACCAGATTTGATAATATCTGTGAACACCTACACAGATCGCTACAAATCTTTGAAGATACCCAGCGTCCCAGCGATCATAACATTGAATGTTATATTTGCCACTGAATAACTCTGAAGATACCCAGGGGAAAATTTAGAAGATACCTGCAGGTACCTTGCTTGATTATGTTTGTGTAGACATCTACAGGGGTACGTTCCAAAACCTCGTTCGGTTTGGTATATCAAAATGACAGCGATTCAAAAGGTGTGTTCGTTCACTTTTCACACCGAGCGTATGCACGGAGCGTATGCAAAGGCAGAAACTTTAGTAACTAAAATTTACTATTTATTTATTGCTATTCGTTTTTTCCAGTTCTTTCGCTCTCTTTCATTATTATTAATTGGTAATTTGTTCTTGCGTCTGAGAAAAAATTATTAAATTAACAAAATAAACACAATGACTAAAAAAAACGAATGTTTTAGTAAATTTTAGTTACTAAAGTTTCTTCAAATGACCGCAAAACGCTGGCGCTTCCTTGCATACGCTCCGTGCATACGCTCGGTGTGAAAAGTGAACGAACACACCTAAATCAAACATATGAAAATTTTAACCACCCCTTTAAACTTTTCTATATTAGCGTCAGTTGATGGATTTTCAGTAGAGGAAGGAGAATAATATTAGTTAGTTATTTTTTATTCTCACCAATAATACGTATAAGTGATTAACTTATTATTGCGATAAAAAAAATGGCAAAAAAAAACACTGAAATCCACCGTCTTAATATACCGAACCGAACGAAGGTTTTAGAACGTACCCCCGATTTTTCCAGATCTTCGAAGATATTTGAAGATACCTAGCAATCGCAACCGTGACTTTTATGTATACCGCTGGGTGTCTTCGAAGGTATACCGAGGCATTGGAGGATCTGCGCATGTCTTTGAAGATATAATTGAATGGGATATCTGGGGTGCGTTCCGTAGAGGACCGCGGTCCTTTTTGGCGATCATCAGAGTGGATCCATAAAAATTAAAAATCTCCCTAGGAATCCCTAAAAAATAACTAGTCTCATGTATACTTTTTTTTACACTTTTTTATGTATGTATTGTTATTGTAGTGGATTGTGATGTTTACTAAATTTTGTACTGAATAAAATTATTAAAACACTAAATTTGTTAATAACAGTTAAGAAAATGGAAAGAAACATTTCACTTCAAACACATTATCTATTGACTGATGTAGATGGTAATGTTCTTGTTGAAAATGAACAGCAACATCAGCCAGTTTAAGATCCTGAAAGATAACAGAGTGCTGTCCTAACCTTACATTTGAGTTATGATATGTTTTGAAGCATTAACTTTGGAAAAAAACACAATTTACAGGCTAAATAACTGAGATAACAACAATATACACCTACCATTTTAATTGATAATTTTTTTTTTATACCAAATTATTTTTTTCTTTGGAATATGTTAATTATATTTTCCGGTGCAGGGGTATAGCACTACGTGTATTTCGGTAGAGGCTTATTTGGCAGTCTAGTTCCTCCCGATTCACCAGACAAGGTCTAGTTATTTTAATATCAAATGATAATCCCATTTATTATCTACAATATCGGTCTCAATTCTACATTACCAGCTCAAAAGCAGATTTCGTCAAATAAATTGAAATAATATTAAAAAAAGCATAATTTATATTATTATTTCAATCCGATTTCAATCACAAACTTGTCATAAAATTTTAGAATTTAAAATTTTAAAATTGAATAAATAAAAAAATATTGACAAATTGCTAAAAAAAAAATGTTGCTAATATTTTTCCCATAGCTTTTTATTTATTAAAATTATCGAAAAGCTATAGGAAGAATGGTAACTAAGGAAAGAAAGTTGTCAAATGTTAATTTATACGAAATTAATTTTGCCAAAGAAATTAACATGCAGGCAACATCCTTTGATTAGCTAATATTTTTCCCATAGCTTTTTATTTATTTCAATTAATAAATAGTCATAGGAAAAGTGGTAGCTAATGAAAGGAAGTTGTCACATGTTAATTTATACCAAATTAATTTTGCCAAAGAAATTAACATGCAGGCAACATCCATTCCTTAGCTAATATTTTTCCCATAGCTTTTTATTTATTTCAATTAATAAATTGTCATAGGAAAAGTGGTAGCTAAGGAAAGGAAGTTGTCGCATGTTAATTTATACGAAATTAATTATTAGAATAAATTATTAGAAGCATAGAAAATTCAATTAATTTTCATAAGTTCAAAAAATGACGATAAATGAAATGTAGGTAAATTAGTTATTGAAAAGTCGGTCTTGTAGAAAGTATATATCGTCTCGTTTTATCTGTCTGTCTGTCTCATTCTCTGTCTCTTTCTACGACGAAAATTGGTCTTCTGCGTTGATGTACGGTCCACTGGTTACAAAAAGTAAGCCCCTACCGAAATACACGCAGTGCTATTGGGAAACGCACTGTGGGCGTGGCCAATCGCTGTAAGCAGTTGGCAAAAAAAGAAACTAATGACTTCCAGTCAAGTATATCCCATTAGCATAGAATTTTATTGTTTATTAAAAAAATGTTATTAACTATTGAGCATATACTTTCATGGGCACGAAAAACGAATTCCTCACGAAATTTCTTTGAAGAAAATCGTATTATATATGCGGAACATATTACGAGTATTGGTGTAAAAATTGATTCAAGTGATGAGTATCATGTGTTTGCCACTTGATATATTATCAAAATGTGATTTTACTTTGACAGGTTGTTGTTTGTCTAACCTCGAAAATGCATAGAAACTCAGATCTCTATTTCTCCTGTAATAACTGTTGCACCCAGAAACGTAAAGTCTTGTTTTTTTTTTTTTTTTAATCAGTTTTCGTGAAAATTTTGTACCAGACATTTCAAACTATTTGTAAAAATATTATTTGTTTAATAATTTAGCATATATACTGTGTATACCACATACGAATGACTGGAAGAGGTAGTTTCCAGAAATTTACCACCAGACGTCATGGTGAATTGTGCGTTTCCCAATACCCCGTTCCGGTGTTTACGTTTGTTTACGTTTTGTAAGGTGTGTTCGTTCACTTTTCACACCGAGCGTATGCACGGAGCGTATGCAAGGAAGCGCTAGCGTTTTGCGGTTATTTGAAGAAACCGTAGTAACTAAAATTTCGTTTTTCCAGTTCTTTCGCTCTCTTTCATTATTATTAATTGGTAATTTGTTCTTGCGTCTGAGAAAAAATTATTAAATTAACAAAATAAACACAATGACTGAAAATAACGAATGTTTTAGTAAATTTTAGTTACTAAAGTTTCTTCAAATGACCGCAAAACTCTAGCGCTTCCTTGCATACGCTCCGTGTGAATAGTGAACGAACACACCTGTAATACATAGCAGTGCTGACACTACAATGGAATTAAATTCACCATGATAAACCACGCCTATTTTTGGTGGACCGCGGTCCTCTACGGAACGCACCCCTGCGTGTATCTTTTCCATGTATCTCTCGGTATCTTCAAGATTTTTTCCCGGGTAAGTAAAAAAAAATTCAAAATATTTCAATTTTTAATATTACAGTAATAATTCATTTTGATGTACTCGTTTCGTCATCAGTATTTATTGTCAATGACGATAATATTAGTTTAAAAAAATAAATTATGCTTTACAGAAATAATATCCAAAGAATAAATAAACAACTCACTATATTTACAGCAGTTGGTAGTGTAGTAGAGGCAGAAAAATGTTTCATATATCTTGTGCTGCATTTGATTGTACATAACTAGTGCTAGATGCTTAACAATGCTTAATATATTTGAGCTTGTTGAATTGTTGCTTCACTTGGTGCACCACGATATGTGTTTGTCCTTTAGGCATGAAGTGTTTTCAGTTGATGCATACGTTACTGGTTGTGCTGCTTGTTGTTAATATGTCTAGTTGCATCATATGTTGATGCTGGCGCTGGACGTTGATGTTGGTGTTTCTGTTCGAAGGTTTGCAGCTATGGAAAAAACAAAACAGAAATAACAAAAGAAGTTCTACAAGCACAGCAAACGCTGTGTACTGCATGTTTATACTTAAATATAACATAATATTTATTTATTTTAATAAACCCAACAATAAAATGTAAAATATATATATTATTATATGTTTATAAAAGAATAATATTAACATGCATATTGTTCTTACCAAACCAAGTGGTTGATGTGGCAACACTCATCAGAAGTCGCAGCAGCTTCGATATACAGTTGCTGAAGTGGCAGCTGGTTTTTGTGTTTCAGTTGCAGCTGGAGTAACTGCATATTCTTGTTGTCTACCCGGGAAAAACGGTTTGTATACAACCATATACAACCATATACAACCATATACAACCATATACAATCATATACAAACATATACAATCGTATATAGATGTATATAGAAAGTTGATTATTTTAGTGACTTTGTATACAACCATATACAGTTGTATATAAGTTTATACAATCATATAAATTTGTATATAAGTTTATAAAACTATATAAACTTGTTCATGAGGTATAAACTGTTTGTATACAACCATATACAACCATACACAACTATATACAACCATATACAACTATATACAACCATATACAACTATATACAACCATATACAACCATATACAGCTATATACAACCATATACAACTATATACAACCATATACAACCATATACAACTATATACAACCATATACAACTATATACAGCTATATACAACCATATACAGCTATATACAACCATATACAACTATATACAACTATATACAACCATATACAATCATATACAACTATGTACAACTATATACAATCATATACAACCATACAACTTGGTAGCTTAGTTTATTAATCTTGTATACAATCATATATGGTTATATACAAACATATATATGGACATATACAACTGTATATATATACATACATATGTATACAAATATATTTAAATGTACGAATAATTATATTACACTGAGAAAAAAAAATTCTAAAATTTTTTTTAATTTTTCAATTTTAAATTTCCACCGAAACAACGTCGCATTTCCATGTCTTCGAGCGCTCAACGTGTCATTGCATCCAGACCCTCAATTGACAATTCATTCGTAATTCAGTATTTAAAACAAGTGTATATAAAATTTGAAAAAAAAAAAATATTGTGTATTATATGCATTAATATTATTCATACAATAAAAGATTAAAATAAATGTCTCCTAAATTTTCTTTGATATAAATATTTTAATAAATGAATAAACTAATTTTTTTATTTTTATTATATCTATTTGTAATAATTTAAACACATTCGTGTTTATTAATAATTCAGTACATAAATTTTATTAGATCAAGTCATTAATTTTTAAATAAAAAAATTTGGTATCATAAGGAAAATAAAATCGTAGTCGTATATATAATCGCGTCGTGGTTAAGTCGGTAAAGCGTCGGAATTAGAATAGGTAGATTTAGGTAGCGTTGTTAGGGTCAGGAGTTCAAGTCACTTCTCAGGCAAAATTTTCTGATACAAAAAAAAAAAAAAAATTCGACCAACAAACAATTAAAAAAATGATTGTTAACATAATTTTTTTTTTCTCTTATATTTATTTATGTAAAAGAATTTTTTTTCTTGATTTGTTCAATATTTTTCTTGGATTATAACAAATACTTCATAAACCAAGAAGCTTACTTCTAAAATCGCGTACATTTTGTTATAATCCAAGACCTACTTGGTTATAATCCAAGAACCATACTTCTAAAAATTAGTACATTTTGCCTTGACTCAAGAAATTTTTGTTATTATTTGAGAATTTTTTTTTATAATTCAAGAAGTATTTGTCATAATCCAAGACCTATTTGGTTATAATCCAAGAACCTTACTTCTAAAAATTAGAACATTTTGCCATGATTCAAGAAATTTTTGTTATTATTTGAGAATTTTTTTTTATAATTCAAGAAGTATTTGTCATAATCCAAGTCCTATTTGGCCATAAACCAAGAACCTTACTTCTAAAAATTAGAACATTTTGCCATGATTCAAGAAAGTTTTGTTATTATTTAAGAATTTTTTTTCATAATTCAAGACGTATTTGTTATAATTCAAGACAATATTTCCATAATTCAAGAAATTTTTTGTTCTCGAATTATGAAGTTTTTTATTTAATATAAGAAAATTTTTCCATAATCCAAGAACTTTTTTTGCAAGAACAAAAGTTCTATAATTAAGAAGTTTTTGTATTAGTTTTAGAATTTTTTTTTCTCCGTGTATTTGAATAATAAATATTGAATAAAGTAAAATAATTTTTTTCATTCATTTTTTTTTTTTTTCATTTAGTTATTTCAATTATTTTAAAATATTTTATTTTATTTATTTAATATACGTGAGAAAGTAAAAATAGTATTGGTGAGTTGTCGAGTTAACCCGAACCCTCCCTACGCTCCCTATTCTTTCTCATTTTTTACTGCTCTGAAAAGAGAAGGACATATCGTCGACGCTCTTGCCTCCAGAAAAGCTCCACTTATTGGGAAGATAGGATGTTAGCAATATAGTAGTATTACATATATGATTAGCATAGGGAGCTGTTGAAGCTCACGGAATGGAGCAAGTCAGTACATTTTTTTGCCAGTGTTGACGCTAGTAGCGAGAAGATCCGAAGTCACATGGTGTTTTTGTTTACATTTTTTTTTTTGTGTGGCTCAGTTAGAGTATTCTTTTCTGTAAAAAAATAATTCAACTCAATAATACATTATTTATTTAACAAATAAAATTAAAGCAATACATTTTAATAAAAAAAAATACCAAGGGTAAGTAATGGCTAAGGAAAATTTAATGTTTAATAAATAATTTTTTATTAAAAAGATCATTCCAAATAAATTTCATTTCAATTACATGTGATGCAAATGTTGACTTAAAAAATAATAATAGTCCAATTGAAGTTTAAAAAAAAAATATAAAAAATAAACAACTTATTGAGGATGAATATCAAATGCGTGTTGTACAAAATCCACAAAATGTTTATGATGGCATTAATGCATAAAAACCAGAAAAACCAAGTTTTTTAAATAAATTAGTTGGAAAAGAAAAAAAGACAAAAAAACCACCAGAGGGTTTGTATTTGTATGGTGCTGATGGTGATATTGGAAAAACCATGTTGATGGATCTCTTTTATGATTGTTGTATAAGGTAATTTATTACAATTATTTTAATATTAATATAAATAAATAATTAATAAATATCATTGTTTACAGATTGAGGAAAAGGAACGTGTACATTTTTATTTATTTATGCTAGATGTACATGGAAAAATTCATCAACTTAAAAAAACAATAAAACGTGATTATAGTAGCACAGAACTTCAACCATTTGATCCAATACCACCAGTTGTTGATATGATTATTGAAAAATCATGGCTATTATGCTTTGATAAATTTCAGACAAGATAAAATTGAATTTATAAAAATCCATGATGAATTAAAAACATTGAATTTAATATTTGATAATCATATGTGACTAATGTTGCTGGTATTTTAATAAAAAAAAATACCAAAGGCAAGCAAGAGGATAAGGAAAAGATGAAGCTGAGAAATTAATGCAGCCAAAAGAATTATGTGGTAAGCAACATCAATTCCTCAGCTCCATTTTTTCTTTGGCTACTGCTTGTTCTTAGTATTTTAATTTATTATAATGTATTAATTCAATTTTATTTGTTAAATAAATGAAAAAAATTCCAAGGACAAGCAGTGACCAAAGAAATAATCGAGCAAAAGAATTAATGCAGCCAGAAAAATTATTAAATAAGCAGCATTAATTTCTTAGCTCCATTTTTTCTTTGTCCACTGCTTGTCTTTGGTATTTTTTTTATTTAGTAAACAAATAAAATTATAGCAGTATATTTTAATAAAAAGTTCTGTAAGTAATAAGAAGTTCTGTGCTACTATAATCACGTTTTATTGTTTTTTTAAGTTGATGAATTTTTCCATGTACATCTAGCATAAATAAATAAAAATGTACACGTTCCTTTTCCTCAATCTGTAAACAATGATATTTATTAATTATTTATTTATATTATTATTAAAATAATTGTAATAAATTACCTTATACAACAATCATAAAAGAGATCCATCAACATGGTTTTTCCAATATCACCATCAGCACCATACAAATACAAACCCTCTGGTGGTTTTTCAATAATTTATTTAAAAAACTTGGTTTTTCTGGTTTTTATGCATTAATGCCATCATAAACATTTTGTGGATTTTGTACAACACGCATTTGATATTCATCCTCAATAAGTTGATTATTTTTTATATTTTTTTTAAAAACTTTAATTAGACTATTATTATTTCTTATGTCAACTTTGGCATCACATGTAATCGAAATAAAATTTATCTGGAAGCCTCAATTTTAGATGAGCTGTTTATTTTTTTATCATAGCTTTAATAATCAAAAGAAGTGAAATATAAAAAAAAATAGCAAAATTTTAAAAAGTATGTTGAATATGCATGGAAAAAAATTTAAGCGCTTTCAGATAACGCCAGATACATGTTAATAATATTATAAAAATGTTTTATTAACAATTGCATGGCGCCTTTAAAAATCAATATTTTTGAATAATTTTTACTTTATTTTAAAGAGCAGAACGTGGGCTAATTTTGTACCCTCAATAATAATAACAAAGTATTGTAAATTGAAATTTTGGAGTAACATGTTTTTTTATTATTATTATTGAGGTACAAATTAGCTTAACGTCTGCTTTTTAAAACAAAAAAAAAATTATTTGAAAATATTGATTTTTAAAAGCACCATGCAATTGTTGATTAAAAATTTTCATTAACGATTGCATGGTGCCTCAAAAATGTTTTTAAATAATTTATTTTTCATTTTGAAGAGTAGAACGTGAGCTAGAATGGAATGTTTACCTCAATAATTAAAGCAGATATTCAATTGTTAATTAACGTTTCGGAGTAAATAATTTTTTTTTTGTTGTTATTTTTGAGATACAAATTCAGGGCTTTAGTACAAATTATTCTGCGTCTGTAGCAATTTTATTTCCCCCTGAGTCATCTAGAAAAAAAATCGGTTTTAACCCTTTCTCCACTCTTTAATTTTAAGGTACAAATCAAAACAATTGCGGTGCAAAATGGTACAAATTAAGACGCTTCTAATGAGTATATTCTAGATAATTTTTCCAGGACTTATATGCAGGCCAGGTTCACGCACCTGTATAATTCTTCTACATATTTTCATTTAACCGTGAATGATGAAATAATAACGATATTAATTATATATAAGAAATAACAAATCTTCTTGCATATAAATAAATCGAAAATTGAAACATGCATATATATATATACTTATATTTAGCTATGTAAGGGAGAATTAAAAAAAAAAAAGAACAAGCACACACACGGACAAGAAAAAAATCGATAACTATGCATACATGCACATATCCGTATGTACGACATGAAACGTCTCGAGAGTGGGGGCAACGAGGACATTTAGCTGAGAAATTTATTTTTTAATAAGTTTTTGTTTTTGGCTTTTACTGATATTGATATCTTTTTTATTAGTTATTGGAAAAAATCGAAAGTAGGCTTATTAGAAAGAGGGTCATCGATATATATGATAAAACTATTTTTATTTTTTTTTTTCGGCCAATAGTTAGACTGCAAATTGATAAATTAGAAATTATGACGTCCAGAGCACAAACTTAAAATACTTATACGCGGTAGAGAGTTCGCGTTCGTTCTATATATTTTTTTCGTTCTAAAATTGAGGCGAGACCCTACCGGGTCTCCTGATAAAAAATTATCTATTTAACATTAAATTTTCCTTAGCCATTGCTTACCCTTGGTATTGTTTTTTATTAAAATGTATTGCTTCAATTTCATTTGTTAAATAAATAATGTATATTATTGAGTTGGATTATTTTTTTACAACATAAAGGAATACTCTAACTGAGCCACACAAATAAAAAAAAATGTAAACAAAAACACCATGTGACTTCGGATCTTGATGAGACTAGCGCCGTCACTGACGATAATGTGTACTGACTTGCTCCATTCTGTGAGCTTCAGTAAAATTCGATTACCCTTATACACCTCCATGATCGGGTCAAAAAAATATCGGATAACAGTAGCCGATATATATCGATATATATCGGCTACCAATATATATCGCCAAGTATCGCACATCCCTACCATTGCGGAAATCTACTTATTGTATAGATAGGACGTTAGCAATATAGGAGTACATATATGCTTCATACAACGACTACTAAATTCCAACCCCAATTAATTTTGAGAGCTAGTGTTAAAAAAAAATTTAGCTTCCAACTTTCGAATTTCTTTTACTGAAAATACGTTTTGGAAATGACTGATGCAGAAGCACAAAGTGAAGAGCGAGAAGTTCTGTTATCAATTTATGAAGGAGACAGTGCTTTTAAAGAACTTAACCCAACAACTTATCAATACAAGGTATGCTTTATCTCAATAAATATACCAATTTTATTTATTTTGGCGTTTGAGTGAATTTAATGCTTGGTTTCTATTTCTTTTCAAGTTTGGTGAAGACAATAACCCCAAATCATTTCTTTTAGAAATCTTATGGGGTAGTAAATATCCATCTGAAAAACCAACTATAAATATGGAAACCTTTTATAATAAACACATGTAAGTACATCTTTTTCGTGAGAAAAATTATTTTGAAAGAAATTTAATCAAGATACCTAACCGTTCAGTGTTTAGTGTTCAGAAAGTCAAGGAAAAAGTTAGGGACTATGTTGATGCAGAAGCAAAGCAATGGTTAGGTTGTGCCATGACCTATTCACTTTTCCAATCAGTCCAGGAGCATTTGGCTGAGTTAACAGCGGATCAACCTCACACATCTATAGACATGAGCGATCAAGTATCTCAAGTAACAATAAATGATGAACAGCAAACTGTAATTTAAGATTTTTTCTTTTCATAGTTTTGTATGATATTTATAATGTATTCAGTTATTGAATATCAAACTGATAAAAAATCTTCTTTTTCTGAAAGGATGAGGCAGCTAAAAAATTTGTTAAAAAAGAGCAGCTTACTAAAGCTCAAAAAAGGCGTCAATGGAATAGAGTAGACGCCAAAGGAGAAAAACCACGTGGCTGGGACTGGGTTGATATCGTACGGCATTTGTCACAAACAGGCTCAAAACCTGATAATGAATCTTAATTTTTAATTATCATAGGTATATTATGAAAAAGTAAAAAACAAGTTTCATTTTAGATTCACGATTTTCTCGTTTTTTTTCTATAATTGCACCTTTATTCTATTAATGATCGATCCTACCCAGGTATGCATAAATTCGTCACATTTGCAATTGACTGGCCAATTGGTAACGCGAAAACGATTTCCTTCGTAATTTCACTGACACATTTTTTCAAATTGTTGAATAGCGGTTTCTATTATCGAGAGGCATGGTATTGCTTTGTGTCAAGTATGAGAAAAAAAAAGTATTATTGAAAAATATAATGAAAGCACAAAAACACTACCAAGCCTATTATACACCGAATAGAGGTAACCTCTGTACTTGCTAATCTTAGATCACTAATTTTTAAATATATAAAGTGACAAAATTGAAATTTTATTCACACTCATTCGATGATTTGATATCAAGCTTTTTTTTTAAAAAAAAATCAAATTCATAGTGCGTATATTTTTTTTTCTTCACAAACAGATTGAATTTTTCAACATTGCGTTTTTCATTAAAAAGTCCAGATTTTTGTTATTATGTTGGTATAATAACACTGCGTTTGTTTTCTCTCTCATACTTTCTTTCTCACTAGTTGCTTTCTTTCACAAAAATGGGGTGTCCAGTGTTGGGTAAATGGTCGATTTTTGGGTTTAATACTTTCATACCGGTATGCAAGTATTGAACCGGTATGAAAGTATGAAACTCAGGAACGCCCCCTATGGCATCAAAATTGTATACCATACCCAAGAAGACTAGAAATACAGGAGGACTTACTCCCTATCTCGTGCCTGGGAGAAACGAGAGGAGTCAAAACAGGGTGTTAACGTGTGCGATTGTCATTTTTATAATGTACATTATACAAACATACTCTGACAAACATCATGTGTATAATGCTCTATTAGTGTTTGTCAGAGTATGTTTGTATTGTGCGCATTGTAAAAAAAAAGCGATACAATTCGCGCACGTTACCGTGTTACTACTAGCGCCCCTCAATTATGCGGCGACCGTATAGCGATACGGTTTTTTGAGGCAAGTTCGTCCTCCTGTATTTCTAGTCTTCTTGACCATACCAGTATAAAACTCTCGACTGTCAAATTTTTTGTTGATATATTAATAGATGTATTACAGAATAAACAAATAATATGAACAATATTTGATTATAAAAACAACAACAGTAATGTATTTCAATTTATTTGAACAGATAATAAGCTATTGACAAATGGCTAAGAAACGGATGTAGCTTCCCTGTTAATTTCTAAAGAATTAATTCAGCCAAAGTAATTAACATCCTTTCCTTAGCTACCATTTTTCCCATAGCTTTTTATTAATTTAAATAAATAAATGGTCATAAGAAAAATGGTAGCTAAGGAAAGGAAGTTGTCACATGTTAATTCATACGAAATTAATTTTGCCAAAGGAATTAACATGCAGGCAACATCCTTTCCTCAGCTACCATTTTTCCTATGACCATTTATTTATTTAAATAAATAAAGAGCTATGGGAAAAATATTATCCAAGGAAAGGATGTTGCCTGCATGTTAATTTCTCTGGCAAAATTAATTTCGTATAAATTAACAAGTGACAACTTCCTTTCCTTAGCTGCCATTTTACCCATAGCTTTTTATTTATTTAAATGAATAAATAGTCATAGGAAAAATGGTAGCTAAGGAAAGGATGTTGCCTGCATGTTTATTTCTTTGGCAAAATTAATTTCGTATAAATTAACATGTGACAACTTCCTTTCCTTAGCTACTATTTTCCCTATAGCTTTTTATTTATTCAAATTAATAAAAAGCTATGGGAAAAGTATGAGCTAAGGAAAGGATGTTGCCTACGTATTAATTTCTTTGGCTAAATTAATATTTTATGAATTTACATGTAAACAACATTCTGTCCATAGACATTTTTCCAATAGGTTTTTACATAAATAAATAAATAAAAAACTATGGAAAAAATAACTAAGGAAGGGTGTTGCCACATGTTGATTTATAAAGAATTAATTGAGCCAAAGAAATTAACAGGTAAGCCACATCCTCTCCTTAGACATTTGTCAATAGCTTTTAATATATTCAATAAATTTATTACTACTGACAAAAGTCTGAGAAAAGGATGAAGATTATCACTATTATGCTATAATTAAAGGAATGATATTCTTAAATTTAAATTATGAGCAATTCAAAATGATGTGTGACGTGATATACGAAAATTCCTACAGATGGCATTACTAACGCGGTATGAAAGTATGAAACCTCCACGGTATTATATCGGTATTATACCGAGGCTTACGACCGGTATGATACCGCGGTATTATACAAACCCAACACTGGGTGTCCCTGGTAGAAATATTTCTCCGCCGTTACTCCGGCTTTTTCCGGCTTTCTCCGGCATTACTCCGGCTTTCTCCGGCATTACTCCGTTTTTGGCCCATTTCCGGAGAAACTACTCCGGCATGAGGTTGGTGGCGGAGAAACTACTCCGGCATGAAATTGATGGCGGAGAAATTATTCCGGCATGAGGTTGATGGCGGAGAAATTACTCCGGCATGAGATTGGTGGTGGGAAAATTACTCCGGCATGGGATCGATGGTGGGGAAATTACTCCGGCATGAGATTGATGGCGGATAAATTTTTCCGGCATGGGATTGATGGCGGAGAAAATATTACAATTGTTATTAATAAATACTATTTTTGAGCAGACAAACTAGAAGTATTTTTCATCGGTTGAACATTTTTATAATATGACAATCTATTCTTTTGTGTTCTTTTGGTTCATGGAGAACCACATCCAACCCCGCACATACACATGCTTTATAAAAAAAAAAAATTGTCAAGTTCGCTCACACATTTATAATCTAATCCTCGCCGAGTCGCCGGACGGCTGCCAGAAATACCACCTCTACTGCTCACCATCGCTACTCATATACATGTGTGCGCCACTGTAGCATAGCAGGCATAGCAGTGGAAGCAACGTCGATTGTTTTTATTCATTATCTTGTTAAAAGAAAAAAGTTGTAGTGTTGTGCCCTAGTATATAAGGCAATGGAAAATCATATCAATAAACAAATAAAATAATAAAAAAAGCCATATTGTGCCCCGGGCTAATATTAAAACACTCAGAATAAATGAATTCTGCTTGGATAAATTTGTGGTTCAGCAAAATGGCAGCAGCCGACTCACCAACGGACGACAGTCTTTATCCAATTGCAGTTCTGATCGATGACTTATAAAATAAAAATTTACAAGTAAGTACAATAATTATTATTTTTCAAATATTACCAAAGTTTTTTATGTTTGAAAAAAAAAAAATAACTCGATCTTAGTCAGCAAGTGTTTGTAACAATGAGGTTATAACTGGAGCGGTTTTTTTTTATATTAATTTCATCATATCAGTTGACTTAAAATTTGTTTAAAATGTAAATATGATGAACATTTTATTTTATTACAATTAATGAATATATTTTTATTTTATAGCTGCGATTAAATTCAATCAAAAAACTTTCAACGATTGCCTTGGCACTTTGTGCTGAACATACTCGTTGTGAGTTGATACATTTTGTTCCATTGGTACAACGTTTGGCATCTGGTGATTGGTTTACGTCAAGAACATCGACATGTGGTTTAATAAGTGTATCTTATCCACGTGTAAGTACAGCAACAATAGCTGAATTAAGAAATCATTTTTGTAATTTATGTCAAGATGATACACTAATGGGGCGACGTTCAGCATCATCAAAATTGGGAGAATTTGCGAAAGTTGTTGAAATTGAGTATTTAAAATCTGATTCAATTCTAATGTTTGTTATACTTGCACGAGATGAACAAGATTCTGTTCGTTTATTAGCTGTTGATGCATGTGTTAGTATATTGTAACATTATTACAACGAGAAGATGTTGAACAACGTGTTATGCCAAAACTACGTCAATGCGTGCTGCTGATTTATCATGGCGTGTACATTATATGATTGATGATAAATTTATAGATCTTGGAAAAGCAGTTAATTATAAACGTACCACATTCCGAAAATATAATTTTAGTTTTTCTGAGTCATTAAATGTGATGGTTAGTTTAAATAAATATATTTGATAAAATTGATGAACATATAACATTTCTACATTGTTTTTTAGTAATCTCATGCCGAATTAATTACTCCGGCATTAATGTTATGCCGGAGTAATTATTCTGGCATAAGATGAATGCTGAAGAAAATGCTTCGGCATAAAACTAGTGGCGGACTAATTTTTCCGACATTACTTTCATGCCGGAGTATTTACTCCGCCATCAATCTCATGGCGGAGTAATTTTTCCGCCGTCAATCTCATGCCGGAATAATTTTGTCGGCATGAAGTTAATGTCGGAAAAATGAATCCACCACTAGTTTTATGCCGGAGTTTTTTCTCCTTCACTGATCTAATGCCAGAATAATTTCTCCGGCACGAATCCTATGCCGGGATAATTCCTCCGCCATCAATCCCATGCCGGAATAATTTTGCTGGCATTAATCCCATGCCGGAACAATTTCTACGGCATGAATATCATGCCGGAATAATTTCTCCGCCATCAATTCCATGCCGGAGTAATTTTTCCGCCATCAACTTCATTCCGGAATAATTTCTCCGCCATCAATTCCATGCCGGAGTAATTTTTCCGCCATCAACTTCATTCCGGAATAATTTCTACGGCATGAATCTCATGCCGGAATAATTTCTCCGCCATAAATTTCATGCCGGAGTAATTTTTCCGCCATCATCTTCATGCCGGAATAATTTTTCCGCCATCATCTTCATGCCGGAATAATTTCTTCGCCATCAACCTCATGCCGGAATAATTTCTCCGCCATCAATTTCATGCCGGAGTAATTTTTCCGCCATCAACTTTATGCCGGAATAATTTCTCCGGCACGAATCTCATGCCGGAGTAATTTCTCCGCCATCAATTCCATGCCGGAGTAATTTTTCCGCCATCAACCTCATGCCGGAGTAATTTCTCCGGAAATGGGCCAAAAACGGAGAAATGCCGGAGTAATGCCGGAGTAATATTTCCACCAGGGGTCCTTTTTTCGGTTTTCAAAAGTGAACACAGCCAAAAGTGCGGAAGCCAGGGGTGCATTCCTTTAATAAAAATTTTTTTTTCGCTCTGCAATTTCGCCCTGTAATACTGACCAAAATTTTATAGGAAAATGCTATTTCTTGTAGTGGCAGTACTGGCACATGACATTTTTTTTTTAAGCTTCCAATTATTGGAAGAATTACCTAAATGACTGTTCAATTGTTATATCAAACTGAAATAAATAGAAAATAGACTTGTTGTACTTGCTTGTTATTGTCACATAGGTCGTACTAGACATTAGTAAAGTCTAGGATATTGCATGGAGAATTTTATCACTTTTGTCGTTGTTTCTGTTTCTAGCTACTTGTCGGTATTACAGGGCGAAATTGCAGAGCGAAAAAAAAATTTTTATTAAAGGAATGCACCCCAGCACCCGTATTCACGGGGCAAAATTGTTCTCATTAGGGCTTTTTTTTTCCGCTGATGGCGCTTGACAAAATTTTTTTTATATAGATTTCATATAGAAAGGCTTCACAAACGCCACCATCGGAAAAAAAACGCCCTAATGAGAACATCCTCTGAATACGGGTGAAGCTTTTCTATGTGAAATCTATATAAAAAAAATTTTGTCAAGCGCCATCAGCGGAAAAAAAAGCCCTAATGAGAACAATTTTGCCCCGTGAATACGGGTGCAGGTAGGGACATTGAGTGCTTACGTGCGATCAGAGAGAAGACTGAGAGGTCCCACGCCGATAGTTTTATAATTCACTAGTTTTTGCGCCATCTTCCGTTCTTTGTTCAATAGGTACTACGTAGCCAAATGTATATGGCATGGTAGAAGTACTACAGGTATGGCAGTAGTCCATGCTTTTTTCGTCGCGTTCTGCGCAGCCTTATTTTTTCAACCAATCAACAACGCGCCATCGAGCTGTTTTGCTTTTCTTTCTAACACGCAATCTCTATTATAAGAGCCTCTCTCTCTAACATACTGTTTTGACAAATTATTTTATATTGTTGTAAATACATATATGTGGAGCATGTTTATAAAAATCAAAAAAAAAATCAAAAATAAAAAAAACTTTCATTAGTTTTAACAAATAAATTATAATTTATTTTATTAATAATATTTTTCATTATTGTTGTTATAAAATCAATTAATACATGTGTTGTATTTATTATACTTGGATTTATTTATTTAATATAAATAATTAATTTTTATTTTTGATGTATGTGAATCATTATAAAATATACCAAATCTAGTTGAATAAATATGATAACTTTTGAAAAATTTTAAAAAAACTTGAAAATTTTCTTAACAAATTTGTATCGCGCGCGCATAAAGTCTTCCATTTTTGTGGCGAGAAGGCGACGTTTTGATTGGTCGATTCACAGCGGCCAAACCAGGCTGCGCACTGCCATACCTGTAGTATTTCTACCATGTGTATATGGTAATGCAGAGTCTTTAATTTCTATGAAAAATCCAGCAATATTTATCCTGATGTAGAAGAAGATGATGACGTTGGAGTACTTGAAGATGTTGATACACTGTATGGTGAAACAAAAAAATCTAAAGAAAGTGTTGAAAATGTCGAAGAGTCACAAGAGAATATATATGAAGAACTTGACGAGTATGCTCAACAAGCTATCACATATTTTTGTGGCTTTATAGCTCATCGAGGACTTCAAAAATATAATTGTGGGAAATTTCGAAATGATTGGTTTAAAACCCCCTTAGATCAATCAACAAACTCTGAAGGTTACCTTCGTTATCGTGAGTACACGGCTGACCATGATCTAGAGGATCCAGATGTATTACATCTTTTTCGACCTCAAGATAATCTTGTAAAAATTTTTTCATTATTTTTGAAAATATTTGATGAAATATGGAAAAAATTTTGGCATTATTGTCCATTATTAAAAACAATAATAATAGAATCTATAAAATCAATTAAAAATATTAAAAAAACATCAGAGGAATTCTATTTATGTAGTCAAAGAATGGTTTGACAAAAGTAAACCATGCTATCAACATCGAATATATCCCTAGCGGATGGCTCGACTCTCCAATGTAGCACTCAGTCGACAGCGATTTGACAGCCATTCGACAGCATATATAAAACGTAATTCACGAGCACCGGATACTAAAAATGAGTTGGAAAAATATGAAATAAATATAAAATTATAATGAGAATAACTTAAACTGACTGAAACCTTGACTAGTACATGTATTTAATATTAAATAAGAGAATAAACTATACACGGTAGAAAGGTTAGATTGACAAGATTCGCATTTCTACTGGAGTCAGAAAGCTGTCGAGCCTCAGACCATTCATCGGTAATTGACTCAGTCATTATTACCGAGATATTTTGTCACTAAATCAACAGGCTTTCGACACCGAATTGAGAGCTGTCTAATTTATTCATTTTTCATTGTTTTAAGTTGTTTAAACAGTATAATAGACTTTATTAATGATAAATGTGTATTTTTTTTTATAAAAAAATAATAGAAAATAAAAAAAAACTTGTAAAAATTTATAAAAAAAAAATTTTTTTTTTGGTTTATAATTTTTAAATTAATTGTTAATAACAATTGCATGTAAAAAACATAATAAAACAGTATAATTAAGCATTTAAAGTATAAACAATCGCCAAAATAATTTTTTTTCAATTTTATATCACTATATGCCAGTTGACTCTGTCTCGACACCGTTTCGATCGCGTTTCGACAGCACATGTTGCTTAAAAAAGAATTTCTTTGGCAACTGTAATTCCTTAGCTCCAAAATAATTTTAAATATTAAATAAATTAAGATGTCCAAGGAAAAGCAGTAGCTAAGAAAAAGATGTAGCTGAGAAATTAAGGCAATTCTACGATATCCGTGGCGACAAAATGTGACAGCTGAAATTAGAACGTTTTTTCGAGAAAAAAATAATGGCCGCAACAGAATTTCGATATCTTGAATACTTTTCGAGATATTAAGGGCCCAAGATATCGAATTTTTTTTTTTTGTTATTTTTTTTATAAATAAATGGTATATAAAAAAATTAACTTTAAGCTCGATTTCAATAGTATTTTTTATGAGGAATAATATGGATTAAACAGAAATATCGTATCTTTAATATTTTTCGAGATATTAAGCTTTGAAGGTGAAAAATATCGAAATTTTTTACTAATTTTTTATGATTTTGCTATTTTTCACTATAAATAAATTTTTTAAAAAATAAATTTATTAATGATTTTAGTAGTATTTTTTACGTGCAAAACAATGGTGATGATAGGAATTCAATATCTCTAATAGTTTTTGAAATATGATTTATTAAAAAATTCAAAATATCGATATATTTATAAAATAACGAAATGCCACCAGAAAAAACTAGATTTCATAGTTATACTTGGACTTGGATAAAGAAAAATGATAAGTCGCTACATTTTTTACGTAGCTGAAAATTTTATTTAGCTACATCTTTTACTTAGCTAAATATTTCACTTAGCTAGATATTTTACGTAGTCTCAATTTTAGCCAAACACACAATACCTACATAATGTCACCAGCTTAATTTTTTACTCAGTTAAATATTTTACTTAGCTACATCTTTTACTTAGCTAGATATTTTACTTAGCTACATATTTTACTTAGCTAGATATTTTACGTAGCCTCAATTTTAGCCCAACACACAATACCTACATAATTTCACCAGCTTAATTTTTTACTTAGCTAAATATTTTACTTAGCTACATATTTAACTTAGCTACATCTTTTACTTAGCTACATTTTTTCTTTAGCTAAATATTTTACGTAGTCTCAATTTTAGCCAAACACACAATACCTACATAATGTCACCAGCTTTATTTTTCACTTAGCTGAATATTTTACTTAGCTACATATTTAACTTAGCTACATCTTTTCCTTAGCTACATTTTTTCCTTAGCTACATCTTTTCATTCAAGTCCAAATATAACTATGAAATCTAGTTTTTTCTGGTGACATTTCGTTATTTTATAAATATATCGATATTTTGAATTTTCAATAATTTATATTTCAAAAACTATTAGAGATATTGAATTTCTATCATCACCATTGTTTTCCTCGTAAAAAATACTACTAAAATCATTAATAAGTTTATTTTTTTTTAAATTTATTTATAGTGAAAAATAGCAAAATAATAAAAAATTAGTAAAAAATTTCGATATTTTTCACCTTTAAATCTCAATATCTCGAAAAATATCAAAGATACGATATTGCTGTTTAATCCATATTATTCCTCATAAAAAATACTATTAATATCGAGCTTAAAGTTAATTTTTTTATATACCATTTATTTATAAAAAAAATAACAAAAAAAAAAAATTCGATATCTTGGGCTCTCGATATCTCGAAAAAAATTCGAGATATCGAAATTCTGTTGCGGCCATTATTTTTTTCTCGAAAAGACGTTCTAATTTCTGTCATAAAATCTTGTCGCCACGGATATCGTAGTCTTGCCGAAATTAATGTTGCCAAAAAATTATGTTTTAAGGAATTAATGTTGCTTTAATTTTAAATAACTAGTTTTTTAAATAAATAAAAATCCCAAGGAAAAATAGTAGCTAAGGGAAAGATGGAGCTAAGGAATTACAGTTGCCAAAGAAATTGTTTTTTAAGCAACATTAATTCCTTAGCTACATCTTTTCCTTAGCTACTGCTTGTTTTTGGAATTTTTATTTATTTAATGTTTAATTATTACATGTATTTATCGAATGAAAAAAAATTGTAGCACGAAGGTTCCACTTTTATTCGTAGAAGGCGCTGGGAATGCAATGTAAGATACCTCGATGTATGAAACCGATGATGTAAAATACAGTATCGTACATGGTACCAAGGTATCTTACCTACCCAACACTGGCTTGTCGTGAGTTCGAGCCCATAGAAGATGAGTATATTCAAGTATATTCATAAAAAAATATATGAATGAATGATTAAATGAATATACTTATAATCGTTTTTTTCTACCCTGCACCCGTATTCAGAGGATGTTCTCATTAGGGCTTTTTTTTCCGATGGCGGCGCTTGTGAACTTTTTATATAGATTTTACATAGAAAAGCTTCACAAGCGCCACCATCGGAAAAAAAAGCCCTAATGAGAACATCCTCTGAATACGGGTGCTGGCAGAACTGGCGTGATCGCTTTTGTCGCCAAAGCCAGAGCAAAAGCCAGAGATAATAAAAACGGAATATTAACGATATCAAACGTAAATTTGGGCTTTATATGGATATATTATTTAAATTAAATTATTATTGAACTTATTTTTAGCAATAATATTGATGTAAAGAGATAAATATAAGTATAACAAGTAATGTAAAAACTGACAAATTTTGACGTTTTGAGGTTGACTTAAATCGGCTAAACACAAAAATCCCTAGCGTGAAGCAATAGCAAATCCAGATTCCAGACCTTTTCCAGAGTAAAGCCAGACTTGTGAAAAAGACATTTATTTATAACAATAGCACTAACTATTAATAAACAATATTAAATTAATAAATTTTGATGACTTTTAAAGACTTTTTTATTGTTAAAATTAATGTTTCGCCGCGATGAAAAAGCTGAAACAATTTCAACACTTATTGAAAATGTTCTTGATCAACATTCACTACTTAATAAACTCGTTGCATTCTCTGGTGATAATACCAACACAAATTTTGGTGGTCGTAAACGAGGAGGACAAAATAATATTTTTTGTTTATTAAAAAACAAAATAAATACGAATCTTGTGGGAGTAGGATGTCCTGCTCATGTTCTCCATAATGCCATTGAACATGCTCTTGGTCAATTCGGTTTATATGATATTGATTCCATAGTTTTGAAAATTCATAATTATTTTAAAATATATACAGTGAGAATAAGTGAATTACAAGAATTCTGTGAATTTGTTGATATTACGTTTAGAGATTTGTTGTATCACAGTAAAACCAGATGGTTAAGCTTAATGCCATGTGTACATAGGATGTTACAAATGTTTCCAGCTTTAAAATCTTATTTTTTATCTCAAGATGAACCACCAAAAATTTTAGCAAAGTTTTTTGAAGATGATATTTCTGAATGTTATTTGTTTTTTGTACATTCAATCATGTCTGTTTTTCACAATAAAACAGCACAAATAGAAAAAGAAAAAAACAGTATTCTTGAAGTAAAAGATATAATAAATGAGGTCATAAATTTAATGGCAGCTCGATCTCAAGAAGGTTTTGTGCCTGTTGGTTGTAAAAAAATATTGAAACAGTTGAGAGAAAATGGTCAAGAAAAAATGTGTGATAATTTTGAAAAGAAAATGATTGAAACGTATCGAGCAGCTGAAAATTACTTGAAGCAATGGACTGACCAATTTAATGAATTTGAAGTACGATATAATATTATTATTTGTTATAAATTATATTGATTGTTTAATTTAAATATATCAGAAATTTTATGTGTATCATTTTTATGTTCTAGGTATTCGAATGGATTAACTTGAAAAAAGATACTGAACTTGTATATAATCAAGTTAGTGATACTATGCTTTACCTTGAAAATAAAAACATTAGTATTGTAGAAGACAAACTTTTTGATCAATTTTTAAATTTAAAAAATTTTTGGAAATCTAAAGAAAATAATGATGAATTTTTTAAGCAAAGTTGTGAAAAAAAAATTGTTGATTTTCTCGTTTCAAATACTTGTGAAGAAAGCTGCTCTGAAATTATAAAAATCACAGAATATTTTTTTGCTATACCAGGACATAATGCCAACTGTGAAAGAGTATTTTCCATGATAAATGCACAGTGGACGAGTGAAAGAAACAAATTTCTTGTGAAAAATATAAAACACTTAATAACTGTACTATATAATTTTAAAAATTATTCATGTATGGATTTCTGTAAATATTTAAAAGAAGCAGATAATGAAAATATACTAAAAAAGATAAGTTCTGCTCAGAAATACGAGACTGAAAAAATTTAAAATAATTATTCAATAATTTATAAACAAATGTATTGAATACATATTAATATAATAATGTATGTAACTAATGAACATTAATAAAAAATTCTTATTTTCGTGTTAAAACTTTTTTGGGGGGGAAAGGGGGGGGGGTGCTTGACAAAATGTCCTGATTTGGTGTTCGGCGCATATGGTAACCCTAGTTTCGCGTGAAAAAAAAAAAAAAAAACACATCAGTCTCTAGCAATACAAAAGCCAGAGAAAAGCCAGACTTGTAAAAAAGACAATTATTTATAACAATAGCACTATGTATTAATAAACAATATTAAATTGATAAATTTCAATGACTTTTAGAGACTTTTTTATTAATATAATTAATTTTTTGCGTGAAAAAAAAAAAAAAACACATCAAGTCTTGCTTTACTCTGGCTTTGCTCTGGCTTTTGTCTGGTTTTACTCTGGCTTTACTCTGGCTTTTCTCTGGCTTTTGTATTGTCAGAGATTAATGTGTTTTTTTTTTTTTTTCATGCGAAAAATTAATTATATTAATAAAAAAGTCTCTCAAAGTCATTAAAATTTATTAATTTAATTTGTTCATTAATAGTTAGTGCTATTGTTATAAATAAATGTCTTTTTTACAAGTCTGGCTTTACTCTGGAAAAGGTCTGAAATCTGGATTTGCTATTGCTTCACGCTAGGGATTTTTGTGTTTAGCCGATTCAAGTCAACCTCAAAACGTCAAAATCTGTAAGTTTTTACATTACTTGTTATACTTATATTTATCTCTTTACATCAATATTATTGCTAAAAATAAGTTCAATAATAATTTAATTTAAATAATATATCCATATAAAGCCCAAATTTACGTTTGATATTGTTAATATTCTGTTTTTATTATCTCTGGCTTAACTCTGGTTTTGCTCTGGCTTTGGCGACAAAAGCGATATCGTTTTCTTCTGGCTTAGCTCTCACCATTTCCGCCAGGGTATCCATGAATTAATATCAAAATCGATATGAAAATGTTCTTTCAAAAAATTAATATTTTTATTTTTAATAGATCATAAAAGAGTTATGCTAAATATAATTTAATAAAAAGACTTATAATTGTTTTTTTTATCCATGGATTAATATCAAAATCGATATGAAAATTTTCTTTCAAGAAATTAATATTTTTATTTTTAAAAATTCATAAAATAGTTATGCTAAATAAAATTTAATAAAAGGGGTGCATTCCTTTAATAAAAATTTTTTTTTCGTTTTGCAATTTCGCCCTGTAACACCGACTAAAAACTAGAAACAGAAACAACGACAAAAGTGATAAATTTCTCTATGCAATATTCCAGGCTTTACAGGATAGCTATTCTCGACATAATTATCCCCTGTACCGGGGATAACATGAAAACGCTCGAAAGCGATATAGTCGTTTGATGGAAACCATTGAAAAAGATACAAATAAAGCCATAAATTAAGGTGAATTTCCACAAAATAGTTATCCCTGTCGCCGGGGATAACTGAAGGGATAATTATGTCGAGAATAGCTATCCAGTTTACGATAATGTGTGGTATGAGCTATGTGACAATCACAAACAATCACAACAAGTCAATTTTCTATTTATTTCAGTTTGATATAAACATTGAACAGTTATCCATCTAATAATTGGAAGCCAAAAAAAATAATGTCATGTGCCAGTACTGCCACTACACGAAACAGCTTTTTCCTATAAAATTTTGGCTGGTGTTACAGGGCGAAATTGCAAAACGAAAAAAAATTTTTTATTAAAGGAATGCACCCAATAGGTGCTTTCTTTTGTGTATTTATTGTTTTTCCTATTTATTTTCGCGCATGCGCAGTTGAATGCGTTGTCAGCGAAAAGTCGATTTGCAACAGCGTAGCACATGAGGGGCTTGCTCAGCTATATGTCAATTCTTATTTTTCAAGAATTATTCGTTCTACACCACTGCTCTTTCTTCATGTTTCCACAATATGCGCATGTGTATGATCATGCGCATTGAAGTGAAAAAAATGAGCACCCAAAAGAAAGCGCCTATTGCTATCTCTAGCGACACTCTGTACATTGGCTAGGCATAGGAGTTCACCTTCCAGTTATATTATATTTCAGTGATTATTTCTGTGTTTAAATATATGATGCATATAATATCTTTATTAACATGTTTCCTTATTTTTAAAATATTCTTTTCAAACATTAATGAATAAACGTAATTAATAAAAATAAATTCGGTCAGAGTATTGTTTATTTATACACAGCTGATCTCACGTATGAGGGAACCTGTATATGTGTTGAGCTATTCCGAGTTCTGCCGAATCCCCACTCTTGTCATTGCCTAAATCTTCCAAGGACTGCGACAGAGAGATTGTCTTTCCTTAGCTAATATTTTTCCCATAGCTTTCTATTAATTTGAATTAAGAAAAAGCTATAGGAAAAAATTTTAGCTAAGGAAAGGAAGTTGCCATATAATGGGTGCATTCCTTTAATAAAAAATTTTTTTCCGTTTTGCGATTTCGCCCTGTAATACTGGCCAAAATTTTATAGGAAAAAGCTGTTTCTTGTAGTGGCAGTACTGGCACATGACATTATTTTTTTTGGCTTCCAATTATTAGATGGATAACTGTTCAATGTTTATATCAAACTGAAATAGATAGAAAATTGACTTGTTGTGATTGTTTGTTATTGTCACATAGGTCGTACCACACATTATCGTAAACTGTAAAGCCTGGAATATTGCATAGAGAATTTTATCACTTTTGTCGTTGTTTCTGTTTCTAGTTTTTAGTCGGTATTACAGGGCAAAATTGCAAAACGAAAAAAAATTTTTTATTAAAGGAATGCACCCTTAATTTTTACAGAAATAATTTTGCCTCACTATTGTTTTCATAGCTCTTTTATTTATCTAAATAAAATTAATTAATTACGTTCGTCTTTTGTATTTAAATTAATTTTTTATTCCAACCACACCCGATAACGTAGGAATTAAACAGATTTATCACATGAATACAAAATGGCGTTCCATCACTAGACTTTTCCTGGGGAATCGACTCATCTAGGGTGACAAACTACAGCTCATAAAAATACATGTAGTGCTATCCCCCTGGATTGTCTGCACCGTTTGAGGAACCAGCAAAATCAAGCCCCATGCGCAATATAGTAGAATAAATAATGTATAATAATAAATAGTAGATAATCGTATTAATCGTATTAAACAAGAAGACTAGAAATACAGAAGGACTTACTCCCTATCTCGCCTGCACCCGTATTCAGAGGATGTTCTCATTAGGGCTTTTTTTTCCGATGGCGGCGCTTGTGAACTTTTTATATAGATTTTACATAGAAAAGCTTCACAAGCGCCACCATCGGAAAAAAAACGCCCTAATGAGAACATCCTCTGAATACGGGTGCTGCACCCGTATTCACAGGGCAAATTTTATACAATTTAGGGCTTCTTTTTGCCACTGATGGCGCTTATAAAATTTTTTTTATATAGATTTTACATATAAAAGCTCCACAAGCGCCACCGGTGGATGAAACAAGCCCTAAATTGTAATGCCCTGTGAATACGGGTGCTGTATATGAAAACCGTATCGCTATATGGTCGCCGCATAATTGAGGGGCGCTAGTAGTACCCGGGTAACGTGCGCGACGGCTTGCGGCCCGGAGCGCTAGTTTCGGTTACACCGTTCAGGGTGAACATCCGAAAAATAAAGTCTCTTTAAGCTCATTTAGTCCGTAAGAGGGATATTGAATGTCGGTAAATATCCAGTTGGCACTATGTCCGACTTGAATACTTTACGTAAATCGACTTTTCCTAGTTACATATTAAACTATTTTGCTTTTATCCGATATAATGTTATGCCACAAGATAAATGATAAATAAGATATATTTATTATGTTTAAGAGTTATAATTTTCGATGATATATTTTTTTTTATTTTCTCATATTTTGTAATAATAAATTTATGACACTATGTATTTCTATTAATTAGCATATTTTAATTTTTTAATTTTTTAAATTCATGTTATTACGATATTTATCATAATATATGAGTCACCTTTTAACGAAAAATAATGTTCAATAATTATACCGAATACGATAAAAATCACTAGTAATTTTTTACGAGTTTGTGTCTATGAGTTTGTGTCTATTCATCGTCTGAAAAAAAATCCGTGTTATATTTATATGTAGAAATATAGATTACAGACAACAAATAATCGTCGGTAAAATCTATCGTAAAAAAATTGGTTCATCTATATACATAGAGTACTCTTATTATCAAATTCCGCTAGTACGAATGAGCCAAAAACGATTTTAATCAAATGTATATATAGCTAATTCTACTTTTCTATATTAAAATTATTGTCCGTTTAATTGATATAGCCGAATAATAATCTATGTATATTATTTTACAACCTCTTTCTGTTTTCAGATTCAATCAGCTAAGCCGATCAATAGCTTTCTGAAGTTGTATTTTTATTGTCTAATCATATATTCATTTGTTCTATATTTTTCGCAATGTATTTTCTCCGTTCGAATATATTAACCATTATAGACTTTCTGAAATTTTATAAAACCCTAGTGATGATTCCATCATAATTATGTAACACTAGATTTTTACAATGCTCAGATTTGCATTTGTTATTAAAACGAAATACTAGAAATCCTGATTCATCCGCAAAATTAATCGATAAATAGGGCCCTGTTTTACTAACTCTTTTGGCACAAGATGGCGACACCATTCAAATTTATTTAAAATTTATAGACATAACCTCAAAATATGGTGTCAAAATACATACATCAATGTTGTTATTGTTGTTGTTGTTTTTTTTTTTTTATAGTTACATCATTTATAACATCAAAAATTTTTTATTTACAATTTAAGGCTATGTATAATAATAATAACAACAACAACAACAATAATAATAATAATAATAATCGTAGAAAAACTGTACGCCTAAAATTTCTGCCTTATCGACGGTATTTTTTGGGTGATAAATTATACGGCGGATGAATCAGGATTTTCACATTTTGGATTTTGTAGAGAACCGTTTAATTAAAAACCATTATTTACATAGTTGTATTAACGTTGCATGCACACAAGCGGTCAATAATCTGATTATATTATTTTCACTTTTGACTATTGTTTATTCTTAAGATTAAAAACTTTAACGACTCAGGGTGACAGATGATTTTCACTGTCGTAGGACTATGAAATTGGTGTAACAATACAATAGGCCTAAGGTACAATTATACGATGCTTAAAAAGTTCCATAGCATTTTTATAGAATTGTTTATTCGGATTAAGTTTTTTTGATTGTGCACAAAAATAACAGCTTCCTATTTTCGAAAATTGGTGTAGAAATAGAATATTAATTTTATTGAAACAATATTTGCGGACACATAACTATTTGGTTGTTAATAGTGCAAATTCAGAATTCTATTTTATTATCGTTTATAAAGTGGCATTGAATTCTTTATCAATATTTATTAAAATGATAAAAAGTTGTAGAATAAAATTCGCTTTTATCACCAACTCGTATTAAGAGAATCAAAAGTTTAGTGTGATAATATCATATATTTTCCAAATATATAAACAAAAAAAAATTATACTTTTATCTAATAATATTTTTAGTAAATATTATCAACTTACATGAAACATAATTTTCTTTTAGTAGAATTCAGTAAACGGCAAAAAAATGTTTATCATTTTCAATATAATGCAAACAACAATATTCGAAATCTCTAAATTCGTCCTAATCTAATTTATAAATGATAATTATAAACGTTAATTAATAATTTCTATTTTTAAGAGTTCGGCCCAACTTAAGAAAAGTTCATTTACGAAGCTTACACTTCGGAATTTGGAAAGATCCGCTAGTCGGCTAAAACATTACGGCGGCAACTTGTTCTAGCTCACAATAGATGGAATCGCAATACAATGTCAGAAAGACTTTTTCATTTACGGTGTTTTCTGATTCCCGAGGATTGAGACATGGCGCTGCAGGCCGCAAGCCGACTTGTATCGCTTTTTTTTACGATGCGCACAATACATGCGCTTCCTTGCATACGCTCCGTGCATACGCTCGGTGTGAATAGTGAACGAACACACCTTAATTGTATCAATCAAGAAGACTAGAAATACAGGAGGACGAACTTGCCTCAAAAAACCGTATCGCTATACGGTCGCCGCATAATTGAGGGGCGCTAGGTCGATGATGCGGTACTTTTTTGCATATCGTATAATACAAACATACTCTGACAAACACTAATAGAGCATTATACACATGATGTTTGTTAGAGTATGTTTGTATTGTGCGCATTGTAAAAAAAAAGCGATACAAGTCGCGCACGTTACCGTGGTACTACTAGCGCCCCTCAATTTTGCGGCGACCATATAGCGATACGGTTTTTATATACAGGCGAGATAGGGAGTAAGTCCTCATGTATTTCTAGTCTTCTTGGTATCAATATATGCTCGGTGACACAAAATAAATTTAAAGCATGATGATTAAACAGGAAATAAATGTAGAAACATATATAGTTTTGTGATGAATATATAATTTTATAAATAAATTTTTCGAATAAAATCTACATGAATAAATATATTGTATATTTTGATGAAAATTTTATAAAATGGATTAAATATAATATAATTAATAGAACAGGAAAATTAATTATTATTTGTAAAGTTTTTTTTTTTTTTAAATGTCGATCTATGCTGCTCCGGCTGTTTTAGTTTTTTCAGCCCTACGATTTTTGGTACTTTTGAATGCACATTGCATGAATTTGTTGAACTCTTCATCTGTTGGCTGACGTTGTCTAAAAATACGTGGAACAGCTTCTGAAAAACCAAAGAAGGGTGCTCAAATATTATTTTATTTATTATTAATACATATGTGATATTTTTTTTTAAAAACAAAAACACCCAAGGGAAAGCAGTAGCTAAAGAATTAATTTGGCCAGGAAAATTATGTTTTAAGCAACATTAATTTCTTAGCTACATCTTCTCCTTCACATGGAGTTTTATTATTTATTAATTTTATTATTTATTAAATTCCATGTGTTTTATTTACAGATAAATCGATTACTAAGGAGAAGATGTAGCTAAAAAAATTAATGTTGCTTAAAACATAATTTTTCTGGCCACAATAATTCCTTAGCTACTGCTTTTCCTTGGAAATTTTTGTTATAAAAAAAAAATATTACATGTATTTTATTTATTAAATGAATAAAAAAATACCAAGGACGAGCAGTAGCTAAGGAAAAGATGTAGCTAAGGACTTGAGGTGCTAAAGAATTATGTTTTAAGAAAATAATGTTGCTGAAAATATAATTCTTTGGCAACCTTAATTCCTTAGCTACATCTTTTCCTTAGCTACTGCTTTTCCTTAGACATTTGTATTTTTGGAAAATAAATTTACATGTATTTTATTTATAAAATAAATAAAAAATGTCCAAAGGAAAGCAGTAGCTAAGGAATTAATGTGACTAAGGAATTATTTCCTTGAAACATAATTCTTTGGCAGCCTCAATTCCTTAGCCACATTAATTCCTTAGCTACATCTTTTCCTTAGCTACTGCTTTTCCTTGGACATTTTTTATTTATTTTATAAATAAAATACATGTAAATTTATTTTTTAAAAATACAAATTTCCAAGGAAAAGCAGTAGCTAAGGAAAAGATGTAGCTAAGGAATTGAGGCTGCCAAAGAATTATGTTTCAAGGAAATAATTCCTTAGTCACATTAATTCCTTAGCTACTGCTTTTCCTTGGACATTTTTTATTTATTTTATAAATAAAATACATGTAAATTTATTTTCCAAAAATACAAATGTCTAAGGAAAAGCAGTAGCTAAGGTAAAGATGTAGCTAAGGAATTGAGGCTGCCAAAGTATTATGTTTCAAGGAAATAATTCTTTAGTCACATTAATTCCTTAGCTACTGCTTTTCCTTGGACATTTTTTATTTATTTTATAAATAAAATACATGTAAATTTATTTTTCAAAAATACAAATGTCCTAGGAAAAGCAGTAGCTAAGGAAAAGATGTAGTCAAGGAATTGAGGCTGCCAAAGAATTATGTTTCAAGGAAATATTTCCTTAGCTAGATCTTTTTTTTAGCTACTGCTTTTCCTTCGACATTTTTTATTTATTTTATAAATAAAATACATGTAAATTTATTTTACAAAAATACAAATGTCCAAGGAAAAGCAGTAGCTAAGGAATTGAGGCTGCCAAAGTATTATGTTTCAAGGAAATAATCCCTTAGTCACATTAATTCCTTAGCTACATCTTTTCCTTAGCTACTGCTTTTCCTTGGACATTTGTATTTTTGAAAAATAAATTTACATGTATTTTATTTATAAAATAAATAAAAAATGTCCAAGGAAAAGATGTAGCTAAGGAATTAATGTGACTAAGGAATTATTTCCTTGAAACATTATTCTTTGGCAGCCTGAATTCCTTAGCTTCATCTTTTCCTTAGCTACTGCTTTTCCTTGGAAATGTGTATTTTTAAAAAATAAATTTACATGTATTTTATTTATAAAATAAATAAAAAATGTCCAAGGAAAAGCAGTAGCTATGGAAAAGATATAGCTAAGGAATTAATGTGACTAAGGGATTGTTTCCGTGAAACATAATTCTTTGGCAGCCTCAATTACTTAGCTACATCCTTAGCTAAGGAATTAAGGTTGCCAAGAAATTATTTTTTAAGCAATTAATGTTGCCTAAAACATAATTTTTTGGCAACCTTAATTTTTTAGCTACATCTTTTCGTTAGCTACTGCTTGTTCTTGCGATTTTTATTTTTGTAATGACTAAAAAATATAATTTTTCATTTTTCGAAAATAAAATCCCCAAGGAAAAGATGTAGCTAAGGAAAAGATATAGCTAAGAAATTAATGTGGCCAGAAAAATTATGTTTAAAGCAACTTTAATTCCTTAGCTACATTATTTCCTTAGCTACATCTTTTCTTTAGACATATTTATCCTTCAAAAATTAAATTACATTTACTTTATTTATTAAATAAATGAATTTATATATAGGACAAGCAGTAGCTAAGGGAAAAATGTAGCTCAGGAATCAATGTGGCTAGAAAAATTATGTTTCGAGCAACATTAATTCCTCAGCTACATCTTCTTCTGGGACATTTTTCTTTTAAAAAAAATAGATTTTTTTAGCTGCATTTATACTTTAGCTGTATGCCGTAAAATATTAATTTATTCAATAATATTATTACAAGCAAGCGTGATATTTATTACGGCAAATACTCTAATGCTGAGGCTTTCAGGTTTATCAAAATGATTTACCAGTAATCTACCAGTAGACTACTGGTAGTTGATACCAGTAATTTTTTACTGGAATTCTACTGGTAGATTACTGGTAGTTCCTACTGGTAGTATCTACCAGTAGAATTCCAGTAATATACTGGTTGGAAATTACTGGTAGGAGCTACCAGTTATCTACCAGTAGTAGTTACTGGTAAGCTACCTGTAGATTACCGGTAGCATATAATCCTACCAGTTGTGGTTATCTGGGAAGTTCGTCCTCCTGTATTTTTAGTCTTCTTGGTATTAAATATATGTTAAAGCCAAACAAAATAAGGATTAAAAAAATATGTAATCTGAAAAAAAATAAACAACAACTTCAACTTCATGACTATTGGGAAATAAAATGATAACTCATTGAGTTTACACGCCATCCATATTATTAAATTTAAAAATTACATGCTGTTTCGATCAGTGTATAAAATGTCCAGCAAATAAGGCAAAATATATACATATAAGTGCCATACTCAAAAAACCGAAAAACCAGAATACTCAAGATTAGAATAACTAAAAAATTGTAACTCGCTAAAATTCTGAGAGACAATCTTGGAGACAATTCACTTTCTTGAGCAAGTGTAAAGCCTTTCGAAGTCCGTTTAGGTAGACATCTGACAATTGTTGGCGGTTGAAGAATTCTCTTGGCCATACGACCAATCATATCATTACGCCAATATGAATTTGTTATCTCACGTTCGTACTAAATAATTGATACATAAATTAGTGGAGTAATTGAAAAAGTTTTTTTTTTTGTAAAATAACAATAAATCAATATAAAATTGAGAAATTGAACTAAAAAATACCTTAGAGTTGATGATTTCACATATCTTATACAAGGTACGAACAAGAAAAGCACATTCGTTTGAACGTACTGGTTGTACTTCTGGATCTCCCATATACTCGATGTATCGAAATTGGTGACGCTCTTCTTGAATACGTACAAAAACTCCTGGCCTATGAGTATCAACACTTGAATCAAATTGTGATTGATGTGAAAAAGAAGTTGACAAAATACTATCATGGTATTCTTGATCTGCTACAATAGCAACTCTGGGAGTATCTTCAAGCCTGATCTGAAAAATATTAAGTGGTAAATAACAATGACAATGATTATGTATATAAATTTATGCTACATACTTGGAATATTTCAATAATTTGCTGTTGAGAATTAAGCAAAAATCCGGGTACTTTTTTCCTATCAGTTAATCCAATATCATCAGTAGAACTTTCTTCACCATTAAAAAATTCCCAAATTGTTAGGAAAATTTTTTTTTCCAGTCGTCTTTTTTCAAGTGCTTCAACGATACTCGTCGCTGTTAAATGCGCCTGTTTAATAGTACTTAAAAACCAAATAATTTTTGAAATTGTTGATTCAGAAAACATTGGATTGTACTTATAGTTAGGTCCTTCTAGTTCAAGTATTTGTTGTTTAACTATTGCACTCCACTGTGTTGCTGTTATCTTGCCTCCTCGACTAACATTAGCATCATCCATACAACTTTCTGTTTCTATCAACATTTCAGCTAAATGAGGTTGCGAAAATACCTTTGTAACTCGAAAAAGCATAAGAGCATTTTTCGGTGCAACCAAATCAGTTCTAATAAATCTGGGTAACAGTTGCTCAAATATTGCTGTATAGGCCAGTAAATTATTTGCTACAAACGACATCCATCTAGAAGGATCATTAATCTTTCCTCTTTCGTCACCTTCTAGATTTCTAAAATTATAATTTTTATAATAATAAAATATAACATTGTATAGAAAAAATAGCTATTTACCCTTCACTACAAAATTTTCGAACGTATCTCCACGGCTGAATAAAACTTAACCATGCCTCTAATATAAGTCGAAATGAGCTGTCAAGTGGCCAGTGATGAATAGCTTTTCTTAGAAATGTATAAATTTTTCCTTGAACTGATGGTAATATGATTCTTTTTAATTCATCCATTGCACTTTTATCACCTCTTGAACTGTTAGCAAATTCATGAAGTGTTTTAATAAACGCGCGAACGAGACGAATGTGTTCACCAGAATGGATGCTATGTCTTCGTGGTAAAGACGGTGGTAATCGAGAATCCAAAGGTGAAATTAATTTTTCTTCTTCGGTATACTCGAGCCAAAAGTCCAAAAAAACTTGTACAACTGTTTCACTTCGCCAAACTTGAGAAAGACATTGTTGCTGTGGTGTTCCTTGAGTATTTATCGAAACTGGTGAAAGTATTGTTCTTAAAATTCTTGGAGTCTGGAATCTATAGTTAAAACCATATCTATTATCTTTTAGTAATTGAGTTTACTTCAATGTAAGAATAGAAATCAATTTTTTCATACCTTTTAGCTTCGGGTGTCTGCATTAATTTTCGGGGTGGTATTTTTTTCACATATGGACCAATTAACGGTAATACTGTTGAATTATCACGTGGCAAAAAGTGTTGCAAATATAAATTGGCAAGTTGGACGTAAATTGTTTCCCAGTTCATCCAAACATTTTCTGTTGGCTGAAGCTGAAGCCAAGGATTTGTTAAATGATAGGCGAAATGAAAAATATAATATTCGTATGGGTTCATTGAAAGTACTTGAGGAAGACGTGAGCTTTGATCATCTTTTAATTTGTCTGAATAAAAAGGGGGAATAATTCCTTCTTCGAGCATAGTTCTTATTTTTGTCTGAAAGAATAATTATAGTTTTACACCTTCTTTTTAAATTGATATTTTAATATTAATCGTCAATTATGATATTTCTTACCGGCAGATATGAAACTGGAAAATCATACTTGAGATAACAGTCTGGGAGAAGTTTGTAGCATAGTGAAAATATGGGTCCTGTAGGTCCAAGGAAGTTTAAAAATGCTTCATACTCATGGGGATTTTTCGTAAGACTTATATTGTGTAGACCCCATCCAATTTTATTCGTCAGTCCAAATATTGAATCGATTAAAGCTGGAAACACAAGCTGCAGTTCTGCTGTGCTTGACTCATCTATGAGATTCTCCAGCTCCCTGCATCGTTCGATGAGCCGTAAATTGAGATACGCATTCATTCTTACCTGAAATATATTTTTATGCAACTACCTGTTATTTTAACATGTTTTTGAATGAGTTTAAATTTTAAAAATTTAACAAATATTCGAATTTTGATGGGTTGAAAGATTTCACAAATTCCTTGAATAGATAACAATGAATTCAACATAAGAAAATAGAAAAACATTCTAAATAATGGTAGTCGAATTTTTACCAAAGTGTATTATATTACGGTCACTTTTAGTTAGTGTTACTTGGAAAAACCTATGAATCAAATAAAAAACTATAAGTGCAATACAATAACTATGTGAATGTGATGAAAACATTATATTGATTATGGTACTAAATTGAAATTATGTATAAATCGAAAAATATAACTCAATGAAATTACCACTGCAACATCTGTTGAATTAGTCATTGTGATTAGATCTTCGTCATAGACCTCAGTTTTCTGGCAAATATTTGAGTTTTTACTGGTTCTTACCAGTTTTGGCAGTTTTTATCGGGCACCTCGCTTACCATTCACTATGGCGACTGAAGGACTAAATACAAGTTGACTGATGGCGCTTGTCAAATTTTTTTTTATATAGATTTCAGGTGTGTTCGTTCACTTTTCACACCGAGCGTATGCACGGAGCAGTGTTGGGTAGGTAAGATACCATGTAAGATACTGTATCTTACACCATTGGTTTCATACATTGAGGTATCTTACACTGCGTTCCCAGTGCCTCCTATGATTTTTTAGTGGAACCTTCATGCCACAATTTTTTTTTTATTCTATAAATACATGTCATTTATTTATTAAATAAATAAAAATCCCAAGAACAAGCAGTAGCTAAGGAAAAGATGGAGCTAAGGAATTACAGTTGCTGCAGTGGGTATAAGGAATTATTTTTTGAGCAACTGTAATTCCTTAGCCACGCATCTTTTCCTTAGCTACTGCTTTTCCTTGGACATTTTTATTTATTTTATGAATAAAATACATGTAAATTTATTTTTTAAAAATGCAAATGTCCAAGGAAAAGCAGTAGCTAAGGAAAAGATGTAGCTAAGGAATTAAGGTTGCCAAAGAATTATGTTTCAAGGAAATAATGTTGCTTAAAATATAATTCTTTGGCAACCTTAATTCCTTAGCTACATCTTTTCCTTAGCTACTGCTTTTCCTTGAACATTTTTATTTATTTCAAATAAAATTACATGTATATTATTTATTTGAGAAATAAAACTGTTCATGAAAAGTGTAGTTATGAAAAAGATGTAGCTAAGGAATTACAGTTGCCAAAAAAATTCTGTTTCAAGCAACATTACTTTCTTAAAACATAATTGTTCGGCAACATTAATTTCCGAGCTACATCTTTTCTTAGCCACTGCTTCTCCTTGGTATCTTATATATTTATTTAACAAATAAAATACATGTACCAACATATATCGAGCAATGACAGCTAATTGTCGAGTCGACAGTCGGTAAGAATGTTCAAAAATGGCGTCTCAGGTATCTTACAGTTTCTTACAGTATCTTACAGTATCTTACTGTAAGTGTATGAAACCTCAAAAATCGACCATTTACCCATCACTGCCACGGAGCGTATGCAAGGAAGCGCTAGCGTTTTGCGGTCATTTGAAGAAACTTTAGTAACAAAAATTTACTATTTATTTATTGCTAATTGCTATTCGTTTTTTCCAGCAGTCCAATTCACAGGGCAAATTTTTTACAATTTAGGGCCTTTTTTGCCGCTGATGGCGCTTGTAAAATTTTTTTTATATAGATTTTACATACAAAAGCTCCACAAGCGCCGCCAGTGGAGGAAAAAAGCCCTAAATTGTAATGCCCTGTGAATTGGACTGCCGTATTCACGGGGCAAAATTGTTCTCATTAGGGCTTTTTTTCTCCGCTGATGGCGCTTGACAAAATTTTTTTTATATAGATTTCACATAGAAAAGCTTCACAAACGCCACCATCGGAAAAAAAACGCCCTAATGAGAACATCCTCTGAATACGGGTGCAGTTCTTTCGCTCTCTTTCATTATTATTAATTGGTAATTTGTTCTTGCGTCCAAGAAGACTAGAAATACAGGAGGACGAACTTGCCTCAAAAAACCGTTCCGCTATATGGTCGCCGCATAATTGAGGGGCGCTAGTAGTACCTCGGTAACGTGCGCGACTTGTATCGCTTTTTTTTTACAATGCGCACAATACAAACATAGGGGACGTTCCAAAAATCACTCGGAAACTCGGAAGGTCAAGATTGTGATCATAGAAAATTTTTGATATTTTGTTGTGGTAGACATGATTTTTTGTTCATGTATTTTTATAGGCACAAAACAATAAATTATTATTGTTTAATTATTAATAATAATTATAAAAAATACTTTTCACAACTTTAATAAGTAACAAAAGTAAATGGCATATGCAATATGGCTGTTTTTGTTGCTTACAATATCTACAGTAACCTCTAGTTACTTTTAAGTTTATTTTATCTCTATATTTTTTCTTCTACTGCGCCGGTCCGGGTTTCCGAGTGATTTTTGGAACGTCCCCATACTCTGACAAACATTAATAGAGCATTATACACATGATGTTTGTGAGCACCCGTATTCAGAGGATGTTCTCATTAGGGCTTTTTTTTTCCGATGGCGGCGCTTGTGAACTTTTTATTTAGACAATTCATAATTTTCAAATGGCTGATATTTTTATAGTAATAAGATGCTTAATCGATAGCAAATCGTTTGTACATCATTATTTTTCGTTTGTCATAGTTCAATAATTTTTATTTTTTTAAATATTAATTAAAAACCATTGTACTATTCATCCCCTTGTTAATTAGTACTTGCGCATGCGCAGTTACAGTGGTAAACAATAACAGATATTGAAGTTTGATTTATTTTTTTTTATTAAATACTATAATGAATTGATAAGATAGTAATTTGATATTTACTTAGTTGTTGATTATTTAAAAAATGTTATTGTTTATCATTGTACACATTTTATTAATCCTCAACATTGCCCAACACCAACATGACACTTGGTCGTCATTTTTTATCAGTGTACTCGCGCATGCGCAAGTTCTAATTAACAGGGGGATAAATAGTACAATAGTTTTTAATTAATATTTAAAAAAATAAAAATTATTGAACAATGACAAACGAAAAATAATGATGTACAAACGATTTGCTATCGATTAAGCATCTTATTACTATAAAAATATCAGTTATTTGAAAATTATAAATTGTCGGCTATCTGGCAACTCCAAATATCCATTAATTAATTAAAATTAATGAGGGGGTTGACAAACAAAACTAAATATATTACAATCATCTACAATCCAAGTACAATCAGCTACAATTATTGTTTTTTTGTCGGCCCATTACTTGTCGGCTAACCGTTAATAAACTAAACGAAATTATATTCATTTATATCATTTACTATTGATATTTTAAAAATTGTTTATTGTTATCAAATTTATAGAATGAATTCAATTACAAAATGAATTGGATTTCTTGGATCTTTTCCTTAGCTACCGCTTGTTCTTAGTCATTTATTTATTTAACAAATAAAATACATGTTATTCGTTTTAGAAAAATAAAAATGTCCAAGGAAAAGATGTAGCTGAGGAATTAATGTGGCCAGAAAAATTATGTTTTAAGCGACATCAATTCCTTAGTTACATCCTTTTCTTAGCTACATTTTTGCCTTAAGGCCACTAGCATAATTTTTCGACCAAGTTCTATGCCATAGCACTTGTGTCACTATATCTTACTAAAAATTTACTAGAAAATGGCCGCTGAGGACTATGTTGAAAAAATACTGCACGCAGCATTTTCAGCATAGAACCGCTAACTTCACACTAGTTTTTTTGGATACAGCCAACATTAAAAAAATACAACAACAATGGTTAGCGTTATTAATAAATTTGTTTGTTTATATTTACACATGTATAGTACATATGTATAATGATTGACTATCAAAATATCAAATTGTCAACAAATATGAAAGGTTATATTTTTATTTATTTTTTATGTGTTTCTAAGCAAGTTGGTACAGCTGAAACAATTTCAAAAAACGGTTAAAACTCCGCCCGATAGCCGTTATATGTTAACTTTTTCTTCCATAAAGCTATGACATAGAACTTGGTCGAAAAACTATGCTAGTGGCCACAAGCCTTTAGCTACTGCTTGTGCTAAATATGTCACATCAATTCCTGAGATCTTTTTCAGGATTGTAATTCATTTTAGTTACTTTTGATGATAGTTCCAAGTTTCAACGCTAGAGGAAGATGTTTTATACAAATAGATAAAACTAAGGATGTTTTAAACTATGTTTAAGGCATGTGGCCACTAGCATAGTTTTTCGAACAAGTTCTATGCCATAGTCCATTTATTACCAGAAACATCTAGATTATTCCCAGTTATCACTGAAAAAGTCAGTTGTTTCTGGTAATAAATGGACTATGGCATAGAACTTTTTCGAAAAACTATGCTAGTGGCCACACGCCTTTAAACATAGTTTTAAACATGGTTTCAAACATTATAGGTGTGTTCGTTCACTTTTCACACCGAGCGTATGCACGGAGCGTATGCAAGGAAGCGCTAGCGTTTTGCGGTCATTTGAAGAAACTGTAGTAACTAAAATTTACTATTTATTTTGCTATGCTATTCGTTTTTTCCAGTTCTTTCGCTCTCTTTCATTATTATTAATTGGTAATTTGTTCTTGCGTCTGAGAAGAAATTATTAAATTAACAAAATAAACACAATGACTGAAAATAACGAATTTTTAGTAAATTTTAGTTACTAAAGTTTCTTCAAATGACCGCAAAACTCTAGCGCTTCCTTGCATACGCTCCGTGCATACGCTCGGTGTGAATAGTGAACGAACCCACCTTATGTTTTGTACATGCCCATCCCTGGTTATATATATATTAGTGGGTGCATTCCTTTAATAAATATTTTTTTTTCGTTTTGCAATTCCGCCCTGTAATAACGACTAAAAACTAGAAACAGAAACAACGACAAAAGTGATAAATTTCTCTATGTAATATTCCAGGCTTTACAGTTTACGATAATGTGTGGTACGAGCTATGTGACAATAACAAACGCAATCACAACAAGTCAATTTTCTATTTATTTCAGTTTGATATAAACATTGAACAGTTATCCATCTAATAATTGGAAGCCAAAAAAAATAATGTCATGTGCCAGTACTGCCACTAGAAGAAACATCTTTTTCCTATAAAAATTTGCCCTGTGAATTGGACTGCTGTATGGATCGTATTACAGTATTCTTTATTTCCATGACAAGAGAGCTCATTTTTATGCTGTCGAGCTGAGGCTCACATCGATGTATATACGTGATGTTTTGATGATTTTGAGCACCATAACCCTATTAAGAATGTAAACAAATACAGCTGCCAAATTTTCGAAAAATTAAGTGCTGCACCCGTATTCAGAGGATGTTCTCATTAGGGCGTTTTTTTTCCGATGGTGGCGTTTGTGAAGCTTTTCTATATGAAATCTATATAAAAAAAATTTTGTCAAGCGCCATCCGCGGAAAAAAAAAGCCCTAATGAGAACAATTTTGCCCCGTGAATACGGGTGCAGAACTCTGACAAAAAGTTTTCAAAGCGCCGCCATCGGAAAAAAAAGCCCTAATGAGAACATCCTCTGAATACAGCATCCGTATTCACGGGGCAAAATTGTTCTCATTAAGGCTTTTTTTTCCGCTGATGGCGCTTGACAAAATTTTTTTTATATAGATTTCACATAGAAAAGCTCCACAAACGCCACCATCGAAAAAAAAACGCCCTAATGAGAACATCCTCTGAATACGGGTGCAGGTGCTGGTAAAGTCAGTCAATAGGTGCTTTCTTTTGTGTATTTATTTTTTTTCACTTTAATGCACATGATCACGCACATGCGCATATTATGCAAACATGTGGAAAGAGCGGTGGCGTAGAACGAATAATTCTTCAAAAATAATAATTAACATATAACTGATCCAGCCCCTCATGTGCTACGCTGTTGCAAACTGACTTTTTGCTGACAGTGCATTGAACTGCGTATGCGCGCAAAAAATAGGAAAAAAAATAAACACCCAAAAGAAAGCACCTAATATTTTTCGCGACGATATTTGGAAAATGATATCGGATATATATCTGATATCCGATATTTGACGGCTACGGCAGTCCAATTCACAGGGCATTACAATTTAGAGCTTTTTTTCACCACTCACGGTGCTTGTGAAGCTTTTATATGTAAAATATATATAAAAAAAATCTTTAAGGCTTGTGGCCACTAGCATAGTTTTTCGACCAAGTTCTATGCCATAGCGCTATGGAAGGAAAAGTTCACATATGACGGCTATAGGGCGGCGTTTTAATCGTTTCTTGAAATTGTTTCAGCTGTACCAACTTGCTTACAAACACATAAAAGATAAATAAAAATATAACCTTTTTTATTTGTTGACAATTTGATATTTTGACAGTCAATCATTATATATATGTACTATACATGTGTAAATATAAACAAACAAATTTATTAATAACGCTAACCATTGTTGTTGTATTTTTTTAATGTTGGCTGTATCCAAGAAGACTAGAGACCAGGAGAGTCAACTCCCTGTAGTGGGGGATAGGCTGGATGGGACCAAAAACGTCGTAAACTTTTACACAGGGGCAGGCTTTATAAAAACGCCGTTTCAGCGCTGTTGTCGACCCACGAACCACGCACACATGTATTGAATATAATACATATAATACATATACTTAATAAATTAACAGTCTATTTAAATTAATTCCTTAATCACTTGCCACCAATATTTTTATTTATCATAAAAAATATGATATAGACTACAAATTAAATTATTTGGCTAAATCAATTATTTTATCATATATAAATTATTATATATGATAAATCAAAATATTGGTGGCAAATAATTGAAGAATTAATTTAGACTGTTAATTTATTTATTTGGTTCCATCCTTTTCTTAGAAAATATTTTCCATAATTAATCGATTGAATAGCTATTAGAAAATGTATCTAAGGGAAAGATCTGGCCAAATAAATTTATATGTTGTCTAGATTAATTTCTTGGCAACATTTTCTATAATAAATTAAAATATTTGTGGCGAATAGTTGAGCAATTTTTTTAGACTACGAATAATTTATTTAGCTACATCCTTCTTTTAGCAAAAATTATTACATACAATCAACTAATTGTATAAATTTAGATAACAAACTTGTGGCGTATTTTGATATCAAATTGATATACGTAAAATAGAACAAATCAGCATTAAAATATCAACAACAATTGTGAACAATTTTGGTTCACGAGACGCCGAAAGCGCCTCTCTGTGGCCAAATGTACAAGCCTTATTTCACGACATATTTTGTCCCATTCCCAATGTACATAGTTGACTCTCCTGGTCTCTAGTCTTCTTGGCTGTATCAAAAAAAACTAGTGTGAAGTTAGCGGTTCTATGCTGAAAATGCTGCATGCAGCATTTTTTCAACATAGTCCTCGGCGGCCATTTTCTAGTAAATTTCTAGTTAAATATAGTGACACAAGTGCTATGGCATAGAACTTGGTCGAAAAACTATGCTAGTGGCCACATGCCTTTACAAGTGCCATTAGCGGCAAAAAAAAGCCCTAAATTGTAAAAAATTTGCCCTGTGAATTGGACTGCTGCAGTCCAATTCACAGGGCATTACAATTTAGGGCTTTTTTCCTCCACTGGCGGCGCTTGTAGAGCTTTTGTATGTGAAATCTATATAAAAAAAATTTGACAAGCGCCAACACCGGCAAAAAAAAGCCCTAAATTGTAAAAAATTTGCCCTGTGAATTGGACTGCAGATATCGAATAGAAATATCGTCGATATCGGGCAATATCGCGTCCTTCGATACATCGGCGGATATCGCACATCTCTACCCTAGGGTAAGTAAATAGTAATAACACAGAAAACGAGAAGTGTCATATAGATATTGTTAAAGTTTCAAAGCGTGTGATGTTGCGTTTAGATTATTCCATCATTAGTCAAGGTTGAAAATATTTCATTATTCCACACAATATAGACATATCGGATTTTGTGTCACTTGATACTGATAATGGAGACAATTGACCAAGCAATTGTCCACGATGATGCACCACTTTGTGTCAATGACAGTTTTGAAAAAAGTATGTGTTCGAAAATAATTCATTTTTCAACCATTGATATTTTTATTCATTTCTACTTTTTTCTGGCTTTAAAATTTTTCAGTTAATTTGAAACGAATACCGAGTGATACATCATCATGCATAAAGTCAAGATATACGTTTGGTTTTCTTGGATTTTTAGGATTTGCTTTGGTGTATGCGATGAGAGTCAATCTTTCTGTTGCTATTGTATCTATGGTGAATCAGACTGCATACCCAGACAACGACAATAATAGCGCAACTGACGTTTGTCCAAAAGTTGGTCCAATTAATGGAACTTTCATTCCGGTAAGAAATAATTTATAATACACGAATTCAATTTGGGCTCCTTATTTTTCATTTCCGTCTTATATTCTTTACCTTGATAAAATTTAGGCTCTACTCTGTTTTGTGTTATATCATGTATCGGTATTTTTTTCATATATTACTTGTTTCATATGTTATATTGTATTCGTGATATGATGATTTATAAATTTGTTCGAGACTTTGATGTGTCTCAAACAATTTTTACGCTACAAATAATTACTTAGTCACGATTTCTCTTTTCTCTATCATACACAAAAATTAAGCCAGCAAATTGAAGAATATCGTAATTCCCAAGCTACATTTTTACAACTTTTCTTCTTTCTACAATTAAGTAGAGTAGTAAGTTGCAACATAATAGTGTAGGCTATTATATGCAAGTGATATTTAGGCCCTTGAATTTGTAACCGCGCAGCGACCAAAAAAATTTTTTTCTAGACTTAGTAGAAGCGTTTTAATTTATAAAAATTTTTAAACTTTGAACAAATATTGTAAACCAAAAATAAAGGGTTGAAGTAGCTTTCTTTGACAAACGGTTAAGGGTGCTCAAGACAAGTGGAATAAGTTTTTCGGAATTTGTAAAAGTTTGTAAAAACAAAGTCAAAATTTGTAACCCTCTCCTTCACCCAAGTAATCCTAAAACAATAGTAAGCAATTTTGTTTTCTCAAGAATTATTTGTCGAATTCCTGGTAAAAATATTTCTCCGGCATTTCTCCAGCATTCTTCTGGTGTGAAATCAATTCTGGAAAAATTTTTCCTGTATCGATCCTACACGGAGAGAAAAAAACAATAAAAATTGTCGACAACACGACAAACTAGAAGCGAAATCCTATCCTGTCACTTTTTGTTGTGCTGCAACAAAAATTGTTGTATCCTGTAACAAATTTTATTTAACTGCACAACAATTTTTACAATTTAATAATATTCGTTGTGCTGCTCAATAATATTTGTTCGGCTGATCAACAAGTGGTGTCCGGTTTCAAGGCAAATTTTTCCGTGCTGCACAACAATGTAGGTTTTTTCAGGTGTTATCGGTAAGACTCGGCCTTGGTCGTGTGCCTCGGTATATCTACAGCTGTGTTCGATGGTCGTCTCGGCTCAGTTCCGTCTCACTTATGGCGCTAGCGACGTACGGTTGTTTGAAGAACTACAAAGGCACAAAATCTCAATACAGGTGCCTATCTATATCATCACTGTATCAATGCCCCAATAAATATTGTTGATTGACGAAATGACGATTGTTGTTGTTGTTCGTTGTCGTTTCAAAATTTATTGTTATTTATTAAAACTTTAATTTTGTAATAACAAAATGAGTTCATAATATTATTTTGATTGTTTTCATCTATTTTCTATGTATGAAAGATAAAAAATTATTGTTCAATAGCACAGATAATAATTCCATCTCCAAAATTTGTATTTTCATTTTTATTTCTTTCATTCACTATTTGCTCTCACCTGAATTATATTTTCTATATTCATTTTGATTATATATTTATCAACTCATTGTAATAGATTATTATGATGACACTGTTTGCATAAAGTAAATAAGCAATATTTATTGAAGCATTGATACAGTGATGATATAGATAAGCACCTGTATTGAGATTTTGTGCCTTTGTAGTTCTTCAAACAACCGTACGTCGCTAGCGCCATAAGTGAGCCGCAGTCCAATTCACGGGGCAAATTTTTTACAATTTAGGGCTTTTTTTTGCCGCTGATGGCGCTTGTAAAAATTTTTTTTATATAGATTTTACATACAAAAGCTTCACAAGCGCTGTGAGTGGTGAAAAAAAGCCCTAAATTGTAATGCTCTGTGAATTGGACTGCTGAGTCGAGACGACCATCGAACACAGCTTACATGGCATTGGCTGCGTTCTTTGGCCAGTTTTTTTTACGCATTCTGACCGCGCAGTTGCGCAGAAGTAGAGGAATCAAGGGGACGTTCCAAAAATCATTCGGAAACCCGGAAGGTCAAGATTGTGATCATAGAAAATTTTTGATATTTTGTTGTGGTAGACATGATTTTTTGTTTATGTATTTTTATAGCCGCAAAACAATAAATTATTATTGTTTAATTATTAATAATAATTATAAAAATACTTTTCACAACTGCAGTTCAATTCACAGGGCATTACAATTTAGGGCTTTTTTCCTCCACTGACGGCGCTTGTGAAGCTTTTGTATATAAAATCTATATAAAAAAAATTTTACAAGCACCATCAGCGGCAAAAAATAGCCCTAAATTGTAAAAAATTTGCCCTGTGAATTGGACTGCTGTAATAAGTAACAAAAGTAAATGGCATATGCAATATGGCTGTTTTTGTTGCTTACAATATCTACAGTAACCTCTAGTTACTTTTAAGTTTATTTTATCACTATATTTTTTCATCCTTGGTTTATCATGTGTTGGCTAATTGCTATTGTTGAAGCCCACTTGAATAATGTAGAAGAACAAGAAGAAGATAAACATAGAATATTACGTATGTATAATATGAGAAGAAATAATATGATTAGTAAAGTATCCAATCCATTTGATACGTTAGATGACAGAACTTTATTTAAATTATTTTAGGGAACTTACAATTTTCAAAATAATGCAATGAAACAAATTATAAATTGTCTCTCTACAAAAGAAAAAAAATTAATAAATATATTAATAATAATAAGTTACCAAAACAAGTTTTTCTTCGAAGTTCATATTAATATTGCTTTCTCTTATACTATTTTACATTTTTTTCAAATTTTATTTTCGAGCTTGAGTCAGTATGATCGCTCCAATTATTCACAATAGACATATGTACATATGTCATAACTCATAATCATATACATCGATGTGAACTCCAACGTAACACAAAAAAAATGAGCTCTCTAGTCAATAGTCATGAATTACATTCAGCATAGAGGTTTGACAAGGAGTTTTTCAAGCGCCGCCATCGGAAAAAAAAAGCCCTAAAGTGACGCACCCGTATTCAGAGGATGTTCTCATTAGGGCGTTTTTTTTCCGATGGTGGCGTTTGTGAAGCCTTTCTATATGAAATCTATATAAAAAAAATTTTGTCAAGCGCCATCAGCGGAAAAAAAAGCCCTAATGAGAACAATTTTGCCTCGTGAATACGGGTGCGGGTGAATTGGACTGCAGGGGTGCGGGACGTGACTTATCGTCCATTCTGGCTTCCATGACCGTCCGTAGTCATTTTTTTTTTGACTCGTTTCGTCTAGTTTTGCCAAGTTCAAATAAAGGTACTTAGTTTTTATTCGTAAATTTTTTTTTTTTCCAAGTTTTTTCTTTGTAATTTTATTCTTTCAAGAAAGTAAAAAAATGCAGATATTGATTGTGAGACTACAATTACTGCTAAGTATAAAATCTAACCTCGTGAAAGATCTAACTAAGTAAAATATTGTAGATATTGATTGTTTGGCTATAATTAAGCCAAATAAATAATCCAGCTAAGTAAAATAATGTAGACATCGATTCTTTGGCTACAATTACAGCTAAGTAAAAAAATCTAGCTTAGTAAAAATACTAGCTAAGTAAAATAATGTAGACATCGATTGTTTGGCTACAATTACAGCTAAGTAAAAGAATCTAGCTTAGTAAAAATACTAGCTAAGTAGAAAGTCTAGCTAAGTGAACAATCTAGCTAAATAATATGATGATGATATCGGTTGTGTGCCTACAATTACAGGTAAGTAAAATAATGTAGATATTGATTCTTTGGCTATAATTAAAGCTAAGGAAAAAATGGCAACGTCCGAACTCAGGCCCAAGCGCTCCAGGGTTGCGGAACGTGACTTATCGTTCATTCTGGCTTACATGACCGTCCGTTGTCATTTTTATTTATTGACTAGTTTCGTCTAGTTTTGCTAAGTTCAAAATAATGGACTTAGAAAAAAGAATTAAATTTTACAAAAAAAAAAACTAGGTTCCTTAAAAAAAAAAAAAAAATTAGATATCTACATTATTTTACCAGCAAAAAATTTTACTTAGCTAGATTTTTTACTTAGCGGTAATTGTAGCCAAACAATCAATATCTACATTATTTTTATCATTTTTTACTTATCTACCAGCTACACAATCATTATCTGTATTTATTCCAATTTAGCTAGATTTTTTACTAAGCTAAATTGTCCACTTAGCTGTAATTGTAGCCAAAACAATCACATCCACATTATTTTACCATCTAGCTAGATTTTTACTCTAAGCAATTGGCCGTAACTGAACGAAGTAATACCATTAGCTACATCTTTTCCTTAGCTACTGCTTTTCCTTAGATATTTGCATTTAAAAAAAAAAAAATTTACATGTGTTTTATCGATAAAATAATAAAAAATGTCCGAGGAAAAGCAGTAGCTAAGGAAAAGATGTAGCTAAAGGATTATATTTTAAGCCAAATATTATTTTCAAGTAAATAATTTCGGAACTATAATTCCTTAGTTATCTTTTCCTTAGCTACTGCTTTTCCTTGGACATTTGTATTTTTAAAAAATAAATTTACATGTATTTTATTTATAAAATAAAAGAAAAATGTCCAAGGAAAAGCAGTAGCTAAGGAAAAGATGTAGCTAAGGAATTATGGTTGCCAAAGAATTATATTTTAAGCAACATTATTATTTCTCTTGTAAATAATTCCTTGAGTCAACCTCAATTCGTTAGCTACATCTTTTCCTTAGCTACTGCTTTTCCATGGATATTTGCATTTGAAAAAAAAATTTACATCTATTTTATCGATAAAATAAATAAAAATGTCCAAGGAAAAGCAGTAGCTAAGGAATTATGGTTGCCAAAGAATTATATTTTAAGCAACATTATTTCCTTGTAACATAATTCTTTGGCAACCATAATTCCTTAGCTACATCTTTTCCTTAGCTACTGCTTTTCCTTGGACATTTGTATTTTTAAAAAATAAATTTACATGTATTTTATTTATAAAATAAATGAAAAATGTCCAAGGAAAAGCAGTAGCTAAGGAAAAGATGTAGCTAAGGAATTAATGTGGCTAAGGAATTAATGCTGCCAAAGAATTATGTTTCAAGGAAATAATTCCCGAGTCACATTAATTCCTTAGCTACATCTTTTCCTTAGCTACTGCTTTTCCTTGGACATTTGTATTTTTAAAAAATAAATTTACATGTATTTTATTTATAAAATAAAAGAAAAATGTCCAGGAGTAGTTATGAAAAGATGTAGCTAAGGAATTATGGTTGCCAAAGAATTATATTTTAAGCAACATTATTTCCTTGTAACATAATTCTTTGGCAACCATAATTCCTTAGCTACATCTTTTCCTTAGCTACTGCTTTTCCTTGGACATTTGTATTTTTAAAAAATAAATTTACATGTATTTTATTTATTTTATAAATAAATAAAAATGTCCAAGGGAAAAGCAGTGTAGCAGGGACATGGCTGCCAAAATAGACTTATATTTTAAGCAAATATTATTTCTTGTGGTAAATAATTCTTATAATTCTTAGTTACATTCTTTCTTTAGCTACTGCTTTTCTTGACATTTGTATTTTTAAAAATAAATTTACATGTATTTTATTTTATAAAATAAAGAAAATGTCTAAGTGGAAAAGTAGACAGTGGAGATGTAGCTATGAATTAATTGGCTAAGGAATTTTCAGCAAGCTGCCGAAGAATTAAAGTGTTTCAAGGAAATAATTCCTGAGTCATATTAATTCCTTAGCTACATCTTTTCCTTAGCTACTGCTTTTCCTTGACATTTGTATTTTTAAAAATAAATTTACATGTATTTTATTTATAAAATAAATGAAAATGTCCAAGGAAAAGTAGTAGCAGGAAAGCTAGGATATGTGTGGTTGCCAAAGAATTATATTTTAAGCAACATTATTTCCTTGTAACATAATTCTTTGGCAACCATAATTCCTTAGCGACTGCTTTTTCTTGGACATTTGTATTTTTAAAAAATAAATTTACATGTATTTTATTAATAAAATAAATGAAAAATGTCCCAGGAAAAGCAGTAGCAGGAAAGATGTAGCTAAGGATTAATGTGTGGCGAAATTAATGCTGCCAAAGAATTATGTTTCAGGAAATAATTCCTCGAGTCACATTAATTCCTTAGCTACATCTTTTCCTTAGCTACTGCTTTTCTTGACATTTGTATTTTTAAAAATAAATTTACATGTATTTTATTTATAAAATAAAGAAAATGTCCAGTGGAAAAGATGTGAAGCAGTGAATATGGCTGCTGTTAAATTCATAGCTTTAGCAACATTATTTCCTTGTAACATAATTCTTTGGCAACCTCAATTCGTTAGCTACATCTTTTCCTTAGCTACTGCTTTTCCATGGATATTTGCATTTGAAAAAAAAATTTACATCTATTTTATCGATAAAATAAATAAAAATGTCCAAGGAAAAGCAGTAGCTAAGGAATTATGGTTGCCAAAGAATTATATTTTAAGCAACATTATTTTCTTGTAACATAATTCTTTGGCAACCATAATTCCTTAGCTACATCTTTTCCTTAGCTACTGCTTTTCCTTGGACATTTGTATTTTTAAAAAATAAATTTACATGTATTTTATTTATAAAATAAATGAAAAATGTCCAAGGAAAAGCAGTAGCTAAGGGAAAGATGTAGCTAAGGAATTAATGTGGCTATGAATTAATGCTGCCAAAGAATTATGTTTCAAGGAAATAATTCTCGAGTCATATTTTTAATTCCTTAGTTACATCTTTCATTACTGCTTTCCTTGGACATTTGTATTTTAAAAATAAATTTACATGTATTTTATTTATAAAATAAAAGAAAAATGTTCAGGAAAGTAGAAGCAGAAAAGATAGTGAATTATGGTTGCCAAAGAATTATATTTTAAGCAACATTATTTCCTTGTAACATAATTCTTTGGCAACCTCAATTCGTTAGCTACATCTTTTCCTTAGCTACTGCTTTTCCATGGATATTTGCATTTGAAAAAAAAATTTACATCTATTTTATCGATAAAATAAATAAAAATGTCCAAGGAAAAGCAGTAGCTAAGGAATTATGGTTGCCAAAGAATTATATTTTAAGCAACATTATTTCCTTGTAACATAATTCTTTGGCAACCATAATTCCTTAGCTACATCTTTTCCTTAGCTACTGCTTTCTTGACATTTGTATTTTTAAAAATAAATTTACATGTATTTTATTTATAAAATAAATGATAAATGTCCAAGGAAAAGCAGTAGCTAAGGAAAAGATGTAGCTAAGGAATTAATGTGGCTAAGGAATTAATGCTGCCAAAGAATTATGTTTCAAGGAAATAATTCCCGAGTCACATTAATTCCTTAGCTACATCTTTTCCTTAGCTACTGCTTTTCCTTGGACATTTGTATTTTTAAAAAATAAATTTACATGTATTTTATTTATAAAATAAAAGAAAAATGTCCAAGGAAAAGCAGTAGCTAAGGAAAAGATGTAGCTAAGGAATTAAGGTTGCCAAAGAATTATATTTTAAGCAACATTTTTTCCTTAAAACATAATACTTCGGCAACCTTAATTCCTTAGCTACATCTTTTCCTTAGCTACTGCTTTTCCTTGGACATTTTCATTTATTTTATGAATAACATACATGTAAATTCATTTTTTAAAAATACAAATGTCCAAGAAAAAGCAGTAGCTTTTTTAATAAACATTTCTGGACATGATTTCCAGAAATTTACTAGAAAATTTCAAGAAAAGTTTTCCATTAAAATAGTTGATAAAAATGAGAAACAATTTCCGGAAATTTTCTAGAAAATATCTAACACTTATTTCTGGAAATGATTTCTGGAAATTTTCTAGAAAATATCTAATAAACATTTCTGGAAATGATTTCTGGAAATTTTTCTAAAAAATGTCTAATAAATATTTCTGGAAATGATTTCCAGAAATTTTCTAGAAAATTTCAAGAAAAGTTTTTCATTCAAATGGTTGATCAAAATGAGAAACAATTTCCGGAAATTTTCTAGAAAATTTCTAGTAAATATTTCCAGAAACGATTTCCGGAAATTTTCTAGAAAACATTTTCAGAAACGATTTCCAGAAAATTTCCGGAAATTTACCAGAAATGCAAACCGGAAATTTGTGGTTAGCTGGGTAGGTGGGATAATTATGTCAAAAATAGCTATCCTGGAAGCTGGGGTGCATTCCTTTAATAAAATTTTATTTTTCGCTCTGCAACTTCTCCCTGTAATACCGACCAAAATTTTATAGGAAAAAATGTTTCTTGTAGCGGCGGTACTAGCACATGACATTATTTTTTTTGGCTTTCAAGAATTACTTAAATGACTGTTTAATATTTATGTCGAACTGAAATAAAAAAAAATTTACTTGTAATTGCTTGTTATTATCACAGAGGTTATACAAGATATCGTAAATGTTGAAAGTCTGGAGAATTACATAGAGGGTGCACTCCTTTAATAAAAATTTTTTTTTCGCTCTGCAATTTCGCCCTGTAATACCGACCAAAATTTAATAGGAAAAAGCTGTTTTTTGTAGTGGTAGTACTAGCACAAGACATTATTTTTTTTGGCTTTCAATTATTGGAAAAATTATCTAAATGACTGTTCAATATTTATGTCAAACTGAAATAAAAAGAGAATTTACTTGTTGTAATTGCTTGTTATTGTCACATAGGTTGTACAGGATATTATCGTAAATATTCAAAGTCTGGAGAATTACATAGAGGATTCTATCACTTTTGTCGTTGTTTCTGTTTCTAGTTTTCAGTCGGTATTACAGGGCGAAATTGCAGAGCGAAAAAAAATTTTTTATTAAAGGAATGCACCCAGAGAATTTTAATACTTTGGTCGTTTTTGTTTTTTATTTTTAGTCGGTATTACAGGGCGAAATTACAGAGCGAAAAAAAATTTTTTATTAAAGGAATGCACCCCTGAACTCCTATGCTTAGCCAATGCACGGGAGTGTCGCCAGTGATAGCAATATATTAGTGAATTTCCCTCTCACTCACGCATGCGCACATTAAATCTTGCCAACGTCAAAACAAACAGTACTACACGATATAAAAGTTACACTGTATTTTAGTTGACGTGACTGTACTGACAAGGACAAGAATTCACCAATTTCGTTTCTCTCTCGGCGACACTTTTGAATGGAACTGAAGTTAGCAGGAACTTTAGCAGGAACAATCTCAAAAGCCAGGGACGACTACGGTAAATCTCGGGCCCTGGGCATGTGAAACTAAAGAATAAATAGTAATCGAAATATAAAAGACGGCTATGTAAATTAATAAAGATTGAGAAGTAAAGAAGGTTCAGAAAAGATGTTCCGCAGTATTTTTAGCATATTTAAAGCGATCGAAAGGGGTAGGGTAAAGGGTTAAAAATTAATTTTTTTTTTTTTCGTTATAATTAAAGAAGACTATAAAATTTTAGGTTGATAGATAGGTAGAGGAGGTTAAAAACAAGTGATAGGAATTTTTTGGGAATATTTGTAAGTATCGAGTTCAGTGAGTGAAGGTTAAATTTTTATTTTTTTCGTTATATTGAGGAAAATTATGGTTCTTGTGTTGAAGGAGTAAAACGGGTGATAGGAATGGGAAATGAGCTTGAAGCTGAAGTAAAAATAAAAGACTAATTTTTTTTTAAAGAAATAATATAGACTATAAAATTTTCTACCTATCTATCAACCTAAAATTTTATAGTCTATATTATTTCTTTAAAAAAAAAAAAATTAGTCTTTAACCTTTTACTTCACCCCTTTCGATTGCTTCAAATATTCCCAAAAAATTCCTATCACTTGTTTTTAACCTCCTCTACCTATCTATCAACCTAAAATTTTATAGTCTATATTATTTCTTATCAAAAAAAAAAATTTTAACCTCTTTACTTTTTGTAATTTCTATTATTCCTGAATACTTTTAAAAAATTTTTCGAGACATAATTATAAACTTTATACCCCTTTCTACTGTCGTTTAATTTTCTTTCTAATTAAATTTACTAAATTTTAGTGCTCGGGGCTCCCTCCTGACCTATATTCTGCCCTGCCGCTCCCTTTTTAACTTTCTAAGCACATTCCTGCATAACTTCAGTTCCATCACTTTTGGACGAGAGAGTTCGGCTTCCAGTTTTATTTATAATCCAGTATGTATGAAGCAGATTATCTTAAAGTTCGAAATTAGCTTTGCCACAAGTATAATTATATGACCAGGCGTATGTTATAAAATACTAGCTATAAAATAATAATGATTTAATCCTATTCTATCAGAGTCCAGGAGAGTCTAATCATGAATCAACCCAAGGTATTATTCTGATCCTTGGCTATGTTCTCACAAACATACCTGGTGGAAGAATGGCCGAATTTAGTTGGTGGAAAACCAATTTTGGGCTTGGTGTCCTTTTACTGCTATACTTACTGTTGTAAGTCCTTTGCGGCGTACTGGGGACTTGGGGACCATTCCTTTGCTGTAAGAATCGCCGAAGGTTTTTACAGAGGTATATATTTTATTAATTTTGAAGTTTACACATACGCACCACCAGCAGTGCGTAAAAACGCCTCACGCACTATATTGGCGCAAAATGGCGTCCATATTACAAAACCCGTGTCGTAATACATATAGTAATCTCCGTACGTGAAGAAGCAGGATCTCCATTTCGAATCTTTAGCAATATACTGTCACCAGGTCGTTTTACCTCGCCTACGCCCGTCCTCTCAACTCCTGGTGCACTCGGATGACACCTTCAAAATCCGTGGGAAAATTTCCAGAGTGAAAACCGGCAGAAGAAGATCATGAGAAACTATATGCACATGCGCTATATGGAAGCATTGCAAAGGAAAATTGTATATCTGTGTGAACAGCTTTTTCCTCCACTCATATGTAGGCACAGATACAAGCAATTTGTCTCTGTGTGCGTCAATATACGCGCATGTGGTATAACATACCTCGTGAACTTTTTCTGACGGTTTCACTCTACTTTCCGTACTCTAGTTATACATATAATATACTATTCTTATATTATGTTGAATATTTTATCGTTAATGACTAATTTTTTATATGTGGCAACTTCTATCTTCAGGGAGTAACTTGTGAGTAATTCTTATGTCGAATTCAAAAGTGAGGGGAAAAGACTATAGTAGTACGTCAAGCGACTTTTTTCTTTGCAATCGGAAAATAATTAGGATAATGTAGAAAACATGAGAAATATTGGAAAGTCCTAACCAAGTCTGAGACGAGTTTCATATAAATTAGGGAACTAAAAATGCTTGATCCTCAGTTAGTCCATTCATCTTTATATCATACTAGAGATAGAGAGTTAAGAAACTACCATCACCAATCAAAAACGCAGATAGAGCCTTGAAATTTTTGAGCAGATTAATGAAATAATAATACATACGCCTTCAAATTGTTTAAGTAATTTTCTTAGTAGAATACTTAGTAATTAATTACTAAAGTAGGCTACTTTTTTGAAGGTTATACATAAGTTCTTATGGAGAGTCCGGTTTAGTTTTTAGAAACCTGGTTAGCCATTTTATGGAAAACGCAGATAGCTTTTTCAAAAACTACAGATAGATAGAGGAAACAATAAGGAAACTTTTGATATAAAAATAAATAGAGCTTTGAGACCTTTTTATTTTACAATGAATAAAAATAAATTTTTGTCTTTGTCTAAATACTCAAGTTGAAGTGAGAAACAAGATTTTCTCCTTCTTTTTTATCTCGTTTGCACTCATAGAAATATTATGTTTCTAAATTTCATACGCAAGAAGGTCTCTAGGGCTCCGTGAAGTTGGCGCACAACTTCAACGTAGAAACTTCATATAGGGCTTAAAAGAAAGCTCTTAATTTGTAGTATTTTGTAGTAATAAAATTAGAATTTGTAGTTCAAAAATAAAGGGTTAAAAAAAGGGTTAAAACCAATTTTCTTCAAAAATTCGACTAAGGACGTTGTATATAGGTCAAAAATCTTTGTCAGAATTTGTAGTAATTTGTAGTGAAAAAATTAGAATTTGTAGTTCAATGGTTTTCCCGGAAAAATAATTTATTTATTAAGGTATTTATAAAACAAGTTTATTTTTCGTGAAAATTATCAAACTATAAATTATAATTTTTTCACTACAAATTGCAGTAAGTCTTTCTGCATTAAAAAAATATTACAATTTTCATTTTGGACAATAAACAAAAAAGTTATGCATTTGTTTATTAATATATCAGATAATAATTATTAATTAACCTTTTTATTTATTATTTAAAATAAAAAAAAAAATGTCTATTCAATGCAAGGAAACCTGCTGCAATTTGTAGTAAAAAAATTAAAATTTGTAGTCTCATAGTTTTCAAGAAAAATAAACTTGTTTATAAATACCTTAATAAACAAATTAATTTTCCGGGAAAACTATTGAACTACAAATTCCAATTTATTGACTAAAATTTTCTAGAAGCCTTCCTGCACTTAACTGACATTATAGAATAATATTATATTGATAATAAAAAAAGTTATATTTATTAAAACATTTTGGAGTAAAAAAAAAAATAAAATAAAAACCTATCTTCCGGGGAAAATTTTTTTCCGAAAGATAGATTCAACTACAAATTTTAATTTTTTCACTACAAATTGTAGCTGGGCTCCCTGCATTAAAAAAATATTACAATTTTGTCTCTAGATATGCGTGGGTAACACCTTAAGACACATTCGGTCTTAACTGTCCAGGGCAGCGTTCGATAGCTGGCCGAGGCCAAAAATCTGGCCAATTTTTTATCATGGTTTATTTTATATGTTCGTAGTGTCAGCACTGCTACATTATAATTTCAAATATTTACATGGGATTTTCTCATAGTGAGTTTTTGATTTATCAAGTTGTCTTTCCGTTGGCCCAGGCCGAGGCCCTTGGCCAGCTATCGAACGCTCCCCAGCAGTCCAATTCACGGGTCATTACAATTTAAGGCTTTTTTCCTCCACTGGCGGCACTTGTGAAGCTTTTGTATGTAAAATCTATAGGGATCTGACCTATGGGCGAGGTTTAGTAGCACCTACACGCACTCACCGTGTCCGTGTGCCAATATGGCGCATTCCAAATGGTTTTTGGTGCTCTATTTGAATGATAACTACAGTATTATTTGAGTGTTATATTTTTATCATATTATTATGGATCATTTTTAATAAATTTTTTCTACAATAACAGACGGTTTACTGTTTCCAAGTTTTTGTTTTTGATTAGACATTTATTGGGCTTTAAAAATATATGAAATATTCAATTAAAATTTTTTTCCAGTAAGATTGATAGAATTCTCTACTAAACATATATATTTAGTTTTTTTTATACGCTCTGAAAAAATATCAACCCCGACATTCATTTTTTAATTATTAATTTATTTATTGTTATCTATAATCATTATTATAATATTCAATCTGTATACGTATTTTGACACTTGACTGCGACTCACACCACTCCACTATTTGTATGTGTTGGTATGTCCTGTATGTGTTATATTATTGTTATGATTCCGACCATTTGGAAATAGTTTACGATTCGGCCACCAGATGCCATGGTGAATAGGTCAGAACCTTATATAAAAAAAATTTTACAAGCGCCATCAGCGACAAAACAAAGCTCTAACTGTATATAAAATTTGCCCTGTGAATCGGACTGCCGTATATAGTACCTCAGGTTTGCACGAGCACTGAAAACATTTTCTGATACACTGAGAGAAATTATTTCTAACATAATAATTGTTTTATAAAAAGAAAAAAAAAATCTTGAATTAAACAAAACTTGTTCGTATTCAATACTTGGTGTTTCAAAATAAGTAGCTGATAACGCCCGTGTCAGGGTGGTAGACACTTAGCTGAAAGGGTGTGAAATAGCTGACCTTGTAAAATTTTTTTCAATACCTGGCGATTTTTCTGAATTTGTTATGGAAATAAAAAAATTTGCCTGTTAATAGTTTAATTTTTATTAATTATTGAAAATGAGTATGGAAGTTAGCCGAAACAAAAATTCTAATTTATTATCACAAGTTTTTTTATCGTTAATTCGTAGTTTGATTTGCTGGATTCAAATTTTTCTGCCTCGTTATTTGCCTGATACTAATTCATTAATTAAAATAATATGTAATAAAAAGCTGAAAATTGATAACCGTGGAAGAGCAAGTGCGCATGCGCGTACCTTACAGCTGTCACAAGTATTAATATCACTATTATGACATATTCCATATGTCACTTGAATTTTTATAACAATCGATTAGTTTCCTATTCTAGATTCGATTGAATAATTCATTACGTGCAACACAAGAGTCCTTTCATCGCATATTGTCGTCGGATAAATTATTTGAAATCATATTGGCAAGAATGCAATTCTCGACAAGCAATGATAAAAAGCGTAGTTCAGTAACAACTGAATTTATACACATGTTATTTATATAAAAACATAAAAAGAAAGAAATGTATAAAATTTATGATTAAAGAAATGGAGCAATAATATTCAGAACTATCAAGAATGTTTAAACACAATATTTTTATAAATAGTTTGACTACAATTAATATGATACATGAATTGAATCTAAACAAAATGATCTTTTTTCGAATTAAAATTATCAATTCGATCTAGAGAATGAAGCAAAAATTCAAAACGAAACAATATTGCAAGTACATATATAAAATATGTCATAATAATAATAACAATGACAGCTGATTAAGTATGCGCATGCGCACTCATTCTGCCTAGTTATTGAGGGATTACCTCGGCCAAATTTTGGGGTATAGGAGAGGGGATAAAGCCTATGTTTAATACATTGGTCCGAGAGCCATTGCCAACCTCAAAAAGATAAATTTTTCATTTTTTTTTTTGATAAAACAATAGTTTTTTGAAATAATTACTGTATAATAACCTAATATTATTAATCCCTGAAATATAATTGATTAACTTTTTATTTTTTTAAACATTTATTCAATAGTTAAAAAAAAGGTGTAAATCGTGAAACACCGCAAAAAAAAAAAAACAGTTGGTTGTACTGAGAGTGCGGTTGTGTTAGTGTATGATATAGCTGCTGTGACAGTATGTGTGTATCAATGTGGGATTTATTACTGGCGTTTTTAAACCTACGCGCCACAACATGGCGGATCACTATTCGGTGTTGCCAAGCATACATTAGAATATAGTAGACGTCATATATACTGCTCGATTAGATGAATTTTTTCATACTTTAATTATTAATTATAAAAAAACTAAGCTCTAAACCTCTTTAATTTTTTTTCCATACGTTTTGTTTTGTCTCACTTGATAACCCAATAGTTTTTTTTTCACGATGTCATTTTTTCGATTAAAGATATCGGTATTTTAATGAACTTTTTTTTGACAAAAATCGTATTCTCTATAAGAGCCCATGTTAAAAGTTGTCAACTTTGAAAATTAATAAAAAAATAACGAGCTTCCAAACAATTACCAAAAAATTACATAAAATGTATCAGTATTTCAAGAATCTACTGTAAAAATTTCAAAGCATTGTCATTATTAGTGACTGGCCGAGGTAATCCCTTAATTTTCAGCTTTTTATTATTATTGTAGTTAATTAATTATCATCAGGCAAATAACGAAGCAATAAAATTCGGATTCAGCAAATCAAACTCTACAAATTACCGATAAAAAAACTTGCAATAATTAATTAGAAATTTTTTTTCGGCTAACTTCCACACTCGCTTTCAATAATTAATAACAATTAAACAATTATCAGGCAAATTTTTTTATTTCCATAGCAAATTCAGGCAAAACGCCAGGTATTGGAAAAAATTTTCCTAGGTCAGATATTTCACACCCTCTAGGTCAACTGTCCACCACCACGTGAAACAGTACGGAGCGTACTCAGAGTGTAAAAAATGAAAGAGCACACCTATCCATAAATACGTACGTATATGTATCAATCTGGGGTCCGTTCGTAAAGTCATTCAATCTTCCGGAACGTCTGGATGGCTGTCTTTAAAATACTTTTGATTTTTTTGTTGTGGTAGACATTATTTGTTATATTTACAAACAATTTGAAATTTAAATATTTGTTATAAAAATGCACCCAATTAGCACCCAAAGTCTTGACAAGTATATGTATATTGAAATACAATTTAGTTATTCAAAGTGGTTATTAAAAGACATTTCTCTTACCATTTATTAGTGACAAGGGGTGCATTCCTTTAATAAATTTGTTTTTTCGCAATTTCACTGAGTTACGGACAAACAGCTAAAAACAGAAACAACGACAAAAGTGATCGAATCCTCTATGTAATTTCTCAGTTTTTTTATGTCTTATAATCCAAGACAATATTTTCATAATTCAAGAAATTTTTCGTTCTCTAATTACACGGAGAAAAAAAATGACAAATATTGTTGAGAAAACAGGACAAAAATTGTCGTGCCGCACAACAAAGTAGAGGCGAAGTTGAAACTCTATAATATTAGTTCTGCCGGTAGTACAGTTTTTGTTCATCTGGCAGAGTAATAATTACAGTGCTGTTTAACAAAATTTGTCATGCTCCAAACAAAAATTAATAGACATACAACAAAATTTGTTACAAACATTTTTTGTATTTAGTTTAATAATTTTTATTATTCCACATAACAAAAATTCTAAAACCATATTAAATTTTTTTTTTTTCAAAATTACGAAATAAATTTTCATTATGATAATTAAAAAGAAGAAGAAAAACAATTAAGGAACAAATTAATTCAAATTAATGCTTTGATTTATTTTTCATATTCATAATTATTAAAGATTAAAATAAAAAATCTCTGCATTAAAATGACAGATGCAGGTTATGTTTGTCATTTTCATATAATTTCATACTTTATTGTTGATGTGATTTGTTAAATATCAAGTTTGGTTATTTATCTAGTTGCTCACAAATATTTTAGTTTATAATTCAATGATAAAAATGTTATTAAAACTTAACATCTTGGGATTAATTAATTTATTTTCAAAACGTCAGTCACACCAAAGCTGATCTCAACTTAGACTGACTTAGAAAATTCCACACAATGCCATGTAGATATACCGAGGCACACGAACAAGACCGAGTCTTACCGATAACACCCGAAAATCAAATTGTTGTGCAGCACTGTAATATTTGTCTTGAAACTGGACAATATTTATTGAGCAGCCGAACAAATATTATTAAGCAACACAACAAATATTATTGGATGGTAAAAATTGTTGTGCAGCTAAATAAAATTTGTTCAACGATACAATAAAATTTGTTGTAGCACAACAAATTTTGTTTAACGATAGAACAATTTTTGTTGCAGCACAACAAAAAGCGACAGAATAAGATTTCGCCTCTAGTTTGTTGTGCTCTCAGTTTTTTTTTTTGTGCTCTCACTTTTCAGTTGTGCTCTCACTTTTTTTTCTCAGTGTAAGAACTATTTATTCAATATAAGACAATTTGTCCATAATCCAAGAACATTTTTTGCGAGAACAATACTCCCATTATTAAGAAGTTTTTGTATCAGTTTTAGGATTTTTTTTTCCAGTGTGGATCCCTATCTTTCAGTATTCATAAATTTTATTAGTTTTACTTTTTAAATTTCAGAAAAAAAAATATTTTTCTAAAAATCCTCTTATTTCTAACATTCACCGCTTAGCTTACCTCTTTAGATCGATTTAAAAATTATAAAAGAATTCGTGGTACTTATTTAAAAACCCAACAACTCTTTATCGTAGTTTAAGTCTTTTCGTGAATAGAATTCTAGAATGCTTAATGTTCAGAGCCTAACTCATCTCTGGCCGTTGTAATTTTCCTGCTATAATTCCAAACAACTTCAGCTCCATGCCTTTTGTTGTTTTCTATAGCTTAGTAAAAAAACATTTTTCAGGTAATTTTTCGGGTTTGAGTCTCACCCGAAGTAGTTTGCTCTCAGATTATCATGAAAATATTCAGGAACTTTTGTAATATTTCGTATATGTTTTCCACCTTATTCTCATTTTTTCTTGATTCCAAAATTTCAAAATACAGTTCCAGCTATGCATACTATTCTGGCGAAATGGGTTCCACCACTGGAGCGCAATAAATTTGCCGCTTTTGTTTATTCAGGTGAGAAATATTTAGCTAACAATGAAGTAATTTTGATGCATAACATAAATGAATCGAGTAATGAAAATGGATGTGGCTTAAGGAGGTTATGCACAAATTCATTGCGGGTGTTGCGGGGCGCTTCTGACGTCACAGACAAAACTGAAATCCGACTACACTGTAAAAAAATAAAGTGAAAAGCGCCTGCGCCCCATATACAATATATGGGATTGCGGGTATGTGTGTGTGTTTGAACATGCCATACGTTGCCACATCTAATTTTTGTAAAGTTTATAATTAATTACTCATTAATTGACCGATCAACATATGAAAATTTTTCGCGCAATTAATAAAACTCGGTTTCTAGTATATGTGTGATTTTTTTCAAGACTTTTTCATCATTTTTTCTATCCGAAAAAAATGGTTGAAATCTCCATAAGAGCCAATGTTAAATATTATTTTCAATAATTAATTACAAAAAATTTAACCGATCAACATAAAAAAATAATTATACCGTTGTATTCAGAATGAAAAGATCTACTTGTGTACAAAATTTCAGAACATTCTCATTATATTTTTTAAAAAAAGAGTAATTTGTGCATAACCTCCTTAAGGCATGTGGCCACTAGCATAGTTTTTCGACCAAGTTCTACTATTCTATGCCATAGCACTTGTGTCACTATATCTCACTGGAAATTTACTAGAAAATGGCCGCCGAGGACTATGTTGAGTAGTTATAGTTTTTTTTGATACAGCCAACATTAAAAAAATACAACAACAATGGTTAGCGTTGTTAATAAATTTCTTTGTTTATATTTACACATGTATAGTACATATCATGGAGGTGAATAAGGAGTGTAAACTCTGCTTTTTTACTGTGTTAAAGCATAGGCTGTCACTGAAGCCTAAATTTAGGAGTAAGTCAGTTCGAAAAACTACCAGCTGCAGCGCTGACATCAGCCCTTGACCAAAAAAAAGACAGAACAAAATATTCTTATTCACTCTAGCCTGTACGACTATGTTTAAAGATAAAAGATTACACGTGATACTGCGTGATACTGTCGTTTGAGTCCGATCCCAGCGCCCTCATTTACTCCGAAATGTCGGCTTCAGTAAAAAAGCAAAGCTTACACTCCTTATTCACCTCCATGGTACATATATATAATGATTGAATGTCAAAATATCAAATTGTCAACAAATAAGAAAGGTTATATTTTTATTTATTTTTTATGTGTTTGTAAGCAAGTTGGTACAGCTGAAACAATTTCAAGAAACGATTAAAACGCCGCCCTAAAGCTGTTATATGTGAACGTTTTCTTCCATAGTGCTATGGCATAGAACTTGGTCAAAAAACTATGCTAGTGGCCACAAGCCTTTAAACTAGCAGGTGTGCTGCGCAAGCTTCTGTAAGTTAGCGTGATTGAGGTATAGCCTGCCCAGCGCGCAAAGCTACAGCAACGCTTACAAAATTGTCGTTTTTACATTTTTTTGCATTGATTATGGCTGAAAGTAAATTAAGAGGATGCGCATTTACTTATATCGTTACATAAAATCAATTTTCTACTAACCTCCATGCCTAAGATGAAAAAATCGAGGTATTTCGATGAAACACCTGTGTTTGATCCTTCAAATTGAGGGTCCGGATGCAATAACCGGCCGCACGCTCGAAGCCTAAGAACGGGTTGTTTTCACGACGTTGCACGACGGGTGAAAAATCAAACATGAAAAGTTAAAAAAAATAAAATAAAATTATTTGTAGAATTAAAAAATACATATTTTCCTTCAAGTAAATTTTTGTTATGATTATTAGTTAACGAGTTAAAAGTTAAAAACAAAATTATTTTTTTTGAAAAAAATACTTTTTTTTCAATATATAACTTGTGATAACTTTCTTAAAAATAAATAAATCAACTTAAAAATTTGACTGTAGCTTTATAATAATCTAGCGATGCCAACAGCATTATTGAAAAAATTATTCATTGATATTGTTTAATTTTTTTTATTTGTTGTTCCATGTCGACGGAAAAATTCAATTTGTCTAACTTCAAACGAAAAAAGAGTCGGAAAAATTTTAAAACTGAGTAACTTGTCAGTGACAGTATTGTGTAGCAGTATATAAAGAAGTTTTATACAAATTTTCACGTATTTTTATTAATTATTTACTGAGTTATTAATTTAACAACAAATTACAAGCCGCTGTTAAGGCTATATATGCATGATCGATTCCCTCTCTCCCGTAAACGTGTATGCTCGCGTGTTTGTATATTCATAAAAATACAAACAATAGACGCGCAATTTGTTGTTGAATTAATAACTCGGTAAATAATTAATAAAAATACGTTAGAATTTGTATAAAACTTCTTGATATACTGCTCCTTAATATTGTCACTGACAAGTTACTCAGTTTTCAAATTTCTCCGACTCTTTTTTCGTTTGAAGTTAGACAAATTGAATTTTTCCGTCGACATGGGACAATAAATAAAATAAATTAAATTAAATTATCAATGAATAATTTTTTCAATAATGCTGTTGGCATCGCTAGATTATTATAAAGCTACAGTCAAATTTTCAAGTTGATTTATTTATTTTTAAAAAAGTTATCACAAGTTATGTATTGAAAAAAAAGTATTTTTGTCAAAAAAAATAATTTCGTTTTTAAGGTTGATTCCAAGTCCCATCACCGTGCCAATATTTTATTGAAAAGCCCGAATACTGTAGCGCTGTATTTTATATCCCCTGTCCTAGGAATTTTCGTGGCGTCACTGATCAAAAAGTCAAGTTTTGTAATAGTATCTGTGTGAGCAAGTCTATACCAATACACACTAATACTATTACAGCACGCAAATCTTACATCGTAACAAGAAGACTAGAGACCAGGAGAGTCAACTCCCTGTAGTGGGGGATAGGCTGGATGGGACCAAAAACGTCGTAAACTTTTACACAGGGGCAGGCTTTATAAAAACGCCGTTTCAGCGCTGTTGTCGACCCACGAACCACGCACACATGTATTGAATATAATACATATAATACATATACTTAATAAATTAACAGTCTATTTAAATTAATTCCTTAATCACTTGCCACCAATATTTTTATTTATCATAAAAAATATGATATAGACTACAAATTAAATTATTTGGCTAAATCAATTATTTTATCATATATAAATTATTATATATGATAAATCAAAATATTGGTGGCAAATAATTGAAGAATTAATTTAGACTGTTAATTTATTTATTTGGTTCCATCCTTTTCTTAGAAAATATTTTCCATAATTAATCGATTGAATAGCTATTAGAAAATGTATCTAAGGGAAAGATCTGGCCAAATAAATTTATATGTTGTCTAGATTAATTTCTTGGCAACATTTTCTATAATAAATTAAAATATTTGTGGCGAATAGTTGAGCAATTTTTTTAGACTACGAATAATTTATTTAGCTACATCCTTCTTTTAGCAAAAATTATTACATACAATCAACTAATTGTATAAATTTAGATAACAAACTTGTGGCGTATTTTGATATCAAATTGATATACGTAAAATAGAACAAATCAGCATTAAAATATCAACAACAATTGTGAACAATTTTGGTTCGCGAGACGCCGAAAGCGCCTCTCTGTGGCCAAATGTACAAGCCTTATTTCACGACATATTTTGTCCCATTCCCAATGTACATAGTTGACTCTCCTGGTCTCTAGTCTTCTTGCATCGTAAAACACTGTGAAAAAAAAGTACAGTATAAGCTTGTGTGTGTGTATGTCTGTGTGTCGATCAGTGTCTATTCCCCTCTTGGCAAGCAACGAGCAACGTAGGGGAGAAGAACAACGTTGCCAGTTTGTAAATCCCCCACGTATACTCCCCGCGAAAAACAACAAATTTTAATGTTTAAAAGTTGAATATTTATTAAAAGAAAAAGAAGAAAAAATTGAAATAATTATCAAAATTTTGTCTTGTCCAGGGCTGCAATCTGATAGTAAATGTACAGTTTTAAATCAACACAAAAAAAAGTTATTCGTAAAAACATGAGGTAACGCGTATACTTTGTGTGTTAAAATTGTCAACTTTGACACTAAATATCTCGAAAAAAGCAAACAAGAAAAAATTCAAAAAAATTCACAATATAGATAATTATTTCATCTAGAAAATAAGGCAAAAAAATCGAAAGTCTATCAATAATTCAGATATTCGGAATCAACCTTAATTTTTAACTCGTTAACTAATAATCATAACAAAAAATTTACTTGGAGAAAAATATGTATTTTTTAATTCTACAAATGATTGTATTTTTTTTTTTTTTTTTTTTTCATGTTTGATTTTTCACCTAGAGCAACGTCGTGTTTTCTTGGGCTTCGAGCGTGCGGCCGGACCCTCAATTGTCGTCCTGAGCGCTATTAAAAGTTCTTTTTAAATGTAATTTTTGGTCAATCCCACACGGAAAAAAAAATGTAATTTATATATAAAATTAGGCGAAATCATGTATATAAATTATATGAAATTTATATATAACGATTATATATAATAGTTTATAGAAAATTATATATATTGTTTATATAAATTTTATAGAAAATTTTATCAAATTCCCCCCCCCCCCCCCATAAATTGATTTTATTCAAAAATTTCCTTAAATATTAATTTTAAAAAATCAAAAACATATCTTTCATCAGGATTCGAACCCGGGCCCTTCTGATTATCCGGCAAGTACTTTACCTCGAAGTCACAAATCTTATGATGGATGCCTGTAAAAATATACATAAGAATATGACTATTCTAAATTTTTTTACTTTGCTGTTTCAATCACAATTCTATTACTGACTTTTATTCCAATACATAAAATTTCAATTTTAACATCTCTTTGTTCATATTTTCATGAAAAAGAAAGATAAAATCGGTATTAAAACCGCAAATTAAAAGAATTGAGAAAACTCATATTCTTATGTATATTTTTATAAAGATCTATCATTAGATTTGCGGCTTCGGGTAATACACTCAGGGCCCGGGTTCATCCGATGAAAGTCTTGTTTGTTTTTTAAAAAAAGTTAAGAAATTTTTAAATAAAATCATTTAAGAGAAGGAAAATAAATTTTAAATATAATAATTTATATACACGATTCCACCCAATTTTATACATAAAATATATATAATTGTTATACATAATCATTATATATAATTTTATATATAAATTATATATTTTTTTTCCAAGTGTGCACAAGATTCTTTTTTTTTTCTTAAACAAACTTTTTTTCATTTGGAATAACTGATTTTCGGCAAGATTATCATATCTCAGACAACATGCGAAAACACGTCACATTTTTCGGTGACGTATCGTACAGTACAGTTACTAGTATACATAGCCGGTTTTTCCATATTTCAACTTCATTTTTAACCACTTTGCGTAGTCGTAGAAATCTTTTTCCATATTTTTTCCGTAATCGTGAGCAAATTTCTTATAAGAAACGAATAAAAAAACATGTTGTCTGGGATATGATAATATCCCCCAATTTTCTTTTTAATACAAACAACTTATTGTCAAGAAGTTTATTTCTTAAATTTAGAAGAAATATTTTACAGTGCTTATTCGCACTAATTTACAGAGGCTAGATCAAGTATTTTTATTAACAGCCAACATCACCCATATAAAATATTTTTTCAGGTGCCAATTTTGGAACTGTAATTTCACTTCCGGTGAGTGGGTGGTTGTGCTCTTTAACTCTTTGGGGTGGCTGGCCTCTAGCTTTTTATTTGTTTGGAAGCTTGGGAATGGTGTGGTACATCTTTTGGCTACTGTATGTTTATGATACTCCAGCTGAGCATCCAAAAATCGATCCTCAAGAAAAGTTGTACATCGAAGCACTTGTTGAACCAAAACATGATGTAAGTAGTATTTTCTTTTTCAAAGGGTTCAACCTACGTAATATAGATAAAATATACTCTGTAGTTAGATTTTTTTTATTGAAATTTCTTCCTTAAAGTTAAAAGTAAATCCTATTCGTGAACAAAGTTTGGGCCCGAGAGGGATCTGACCTATGGGCGGGGTTTTGGTAGCACGCACACTAACCCTATCCGTGAGCCAATATGGCGCATTTCAGATCGTTTTTGGCGCTTTATTTAAATAAAACATACGACAATTACACACAATAATACATTTGAGTGTTATATTTTTATCATGTTATTACCATTTTTGATAAATTTTTCCACACTAATAGACGGTCTACCATTTCCAAGTTTTTGTTTTTGATTAAGCACTTATTGGGCTTTAAAAAAATATGAAATATTAAATTAAAATTTTTTCCTGTGAGACTGATAGAATTCTCTACTGAACATTTATATTTAATTTTTTTTATACGCTCTGGAAAAATACCGGCCTCGACAATCAATTTTTAATTATCAATTTATTTATTGTTATTTATAATATTAAATCTGTATACGTATTTTGACACTTGGCTACGGCTCCCTACCACTCCACTATTTGTATGTGTTAGTATGTCTTCTATGTATTATATTATTATTATGATTCCGATGATCTGGAAATACTTTAGTATTCGGCCAGCAGATGCCATGATACACATACTATCATAGCCAACATGAGACAGCACGACCGAAGAAAGCGCGTCGTTTTGGTAGGCACACGACAAGGAAGACGATAGAGTCTGCACCGTTGCCGATGGAGGAAATTCACTTATTGTAAAGATAGCTGGCTGATAGATACTACTGCACCCGTATTCAGAGGATGTTCTCATTAGGGCTTTTTTTTTCCGATGGCGGCGCTTGTGAAGCTTTTCTATGTAAAATCTATATAAAAATTTCTGGCGCCGCCATCGATAACAGCTATCCTCTGAATCTGAGTGCTATAACTATATGATTATCCGATCTACATGGGATGACATGGAAACGCTCGAAAGCGATATGGTCGTTTGATGGAAACCATTAAAAAAGATACAAATAAAGCCATAAATTAAGGTGAATTTTCACAGAATAGTTATCCCGGTCGCTCGGGATAACTTGCAGATAAATATGTCGAGAATAGCTATCCAGGTCCACAGCGTAGTAAGAGAAGACTTAGGACAAGAGAGAGAAATAGTTATATTGCTGACAATTGATTTTTAATAAAAACAATTAAATGTATTTCTTATAACAATGTTATCTGACAATACAATAGTTGACAGTAAATATTACAAATTATAGAGTTTAATTCTAACGCGTTTTATAAAATGTTTGTTACAAAGATTGTGTTTATTTTAATTACAATGAGTCTTATACTTAATTGTGACTACAGAGATTCTAAGTAGGAAAATCTAATTTTAATATTACGACGACTACATTATCGTGATTCGGTTCCCGGTCCCTAACGACAACTGATTTGTCTTTTTTTTTTTTGACTTTTTAGAACTTATATTTTAATTAATTATTTAATTAATTAATTGAACTTTAGCTCAATATTATTCAAAATATGATCAAATCTTCGTATAAACGATCATGCCTCAAACGGTAGTGCCTCGAGTCAAGTATGAGAAAGAAATGTATGTGTGTTGATGAGAATATGTGTGATGATAAGAAATAACTACCACCGTGCCTTATTATACATCAAATAATTTGTCCCCTTCCGTCTCTAATCTTTTAGAAATCCTATATAAAAAAAAGCATTGGTGTCATGGCGGCGCTTGATAAATTTGCGGCCGCCGACAACTCTAGTTTGATTAAAATATGATAGAGTTGAATGAGGATGCTGAGGTTTTTTAATGATCTCATAAATCGATGTCGAGCTTTTTTTTTAAAAAAAATCAGATTTTTTTCGTTGCGGTAACATATGTTTAAAGCATAATTGATATTGACGGTCTTTGCGTTTTTATCAAATCGACCAGATTTCTTCCGTTCAGTTTGTAAAACTTCACAATTATTTCTCTTCTCAGTCTTACGACCTCTCTTTTTTTAAGTGTTTATATTTTGGTAAATGGCGGAGAAAAGTTGGAAAAAAAGTTGGAGAAAAGTCGGAAAAAAATTTTTACCAGGGAACACTAAATTGAATCACAACAACAATTACCAAATATAAATGCATTATTATATTAGCTAGATGTTACTTGGTACATCTGATTTGAATACATCAACAATATTTACAATAATAAATAATACGTAATAATATTTAACACAATGCTTTGAAAATACAAGTTAGATGTCAAGTAATGATAATGACTCTTCATCTTCTTCTGATTCATCAGAATCTGACGATGAACAAGTCAAATCAGAAAATAAAATAATTACTGACAATACTCGTTTAGATGAAACTGAGAAAGAAACTACCAATTTGTTAAATAGTTTATTGACAAAAATGACAGAGGTAATAAAGTATATTAAATAATTTTTTTATAATATTAATAGAACTGCACCCGTATTCACGGGGCAAAATTGTTCTCATTAGGGCTTTTTTTTCCGCTGATGGCGCTTGACAAAATTTTTTTTATATAGATTTCATATAGAAAGGCTTCACAAACGCCACCATCGGAAAAAAAACGCCCTAATGAGAACATCCTCTGAATACGGGTGCTGGAATTCATCAACAGCTGCAAAATCATGGGAAGATTTAGATACTTTAGATGAACTGCAAACAATACAGCTATTAGCTGTGTTCGATGGTCGTCTCGGCTCATGGTAGAAATACTACAGGTATGGCAGTGCGCAGCCTGGTTTGGCCGCTGTGAATCGACCAATCAAAAGGTCGCCTTCTCGCCACAAAAATGGAAGACTTTATGCGCGCGCGATACAAATTTGTTAAGAAAATTTTCAAGTTTTTTTAAAATTTTTCAAAAGTTATCATATTTATTCAACTAGATTTGGTATATTTTATAATGATTCACATACATCAAAAATAAAAATTAATTATTTATATTAAATAAATAAATCCAAGTATAATAAATACAACACAACCTCTATTGTTTGTGGCATAAAAAAAACAACAATAATGAAAATATTATAATTTATTTGTTAAACTGTCTTGGTTTTTTTATTTTTTTGATTTTTTATAAACATGCTCCACATATATTTATTAGTATTTACAACAATATAAAAAATAGTTGTCAAAACAGTATGTTAGAGAGAGAGGCTCTTATAATAGAGATTGCGTGTTAGGAAGAAAAGCAAAACAGCTCGATGGCGCGTTGTTGATTGGTTGAAAAAATAAGGCTGCGCAGAACGCGACGAAAAAAGCATGGACTACTGCCATACCTGTAGTACTTCTACCATGGTCTCGGCTCAGTTCCGTCTCACTTACGGCTCACTTATGGCGCTAGCGACGTACGGTTGTTTGAAGAACTACAAAGGCACAAAATCTCAATACAGGTGCTTATCTATATCATCACTGTATTAATGCCCCAATAAATATCGTTTATTTACAGTGATGATATAGATAGGCACCTGTATTGAGATTTTGTGCCTTTGTAGTTCTTCAAACAACCGTACGTCGCTAGCGCCATAATTAAGCTGTGAACAGAACAAACTGCTTCATCGAACACAGCTAATGAATGCTGAATGTGTTGCTATTGGTGTATGTAGACTTGATTATAATCGTAATTTTTCTGATCCAGAAACACAATGTTCTGTATTTCATAAACAAGTTGAATTAGGTTGTAGAATTAAAAAACCATTAATTATGGGGCGCCTATTCGATGTTTATAAGATGTCTTGATACGTAAACCTTATCGCGGCGATGGCTCCACTCCTCCGTCGAAGAGACGAACTCACCGAAGGCTGCGTACGAAGCCCGATCGTAAACCTATCGAACTGCGGGCTAGGAAAGCGTGCTGCGCATGTCCGGGGGCGATAGGTAAGAGAGTGCTACTGAGTGGGGTTAGAGCTCACAGCAGCTAAGCACTGGGGAGCGTTCGATAGCTGGCCGAGGCCAAAAATTCGGCCAATTTGTCATTATGGTTTATTTCATATGTTTGTAGTGTCAGCACTGCTACATTATAATTTCGAATATTTAAATGGGATTTCCTCGTGGTGAGTTTTCGATTTATCAAGTTGTCTTTCTGTTGGCCCAGGCCGAGGCCCTCGGCCAGCTATCGAACGCTCCCCTGAACGTCGTCGTTAGACGACACAACTTGTCTGGCTCTCGAACTGATCACTACCTTCTCTTGACTGGCTCTCTTGGTTCACTACTGGTTCTCTCGACATCGTTTGGGTCTCTCGTAAAGGTTCCCTAGATATCAGACGTTAAGTCCTTGTGAAACTCTGTCCGAATTTCCAATGACGGACTAATACTAATGATCACGCTATATGGTTCTCTTATTATAATAATAATTATTATTATATTCATCGCACATAAATGTGTATGTGTGAGTTCACGAATGGATCGCTGTAAATAATAACAATAATAATAATATTGAGATATATTATTATTGCAATGGCAACGCATGTGTAAGACCTGGTCACGGATAAATCGCTGTATGGTTCCCTATACAAAATACATATCTCACATGTAGACTATTTGCTCCCACACTTACGATACTTGTGACGTAGGTATTTTACTATAGTATAGTCGCAATGTAATATAGGCGGATGTAATACACTATGCTTGGTTCACGATAGTTCCCTCAGGTTTGGTTACGTATTTCATAATCCAATCAGGTGGACCGCGCCCCTCTACCATTTCTAAGACTGAGTTAGGCTCCCGAATTAGTTCTCGTGACTCCCACGGTTGTTGGCTTCCTAGATAACCAACATGGCTCCCCCCGGTGATTTTGAAGAGGATGGTGAGAAATCCTCGTTGCTAACCTTGGCCGATAGTTCTCGCCGCGCAGGTCAGAAAATCGGTTACAATATATATAACAATAAATAAATAAATATATGAATACTCGCATTTAAATTCATCTATACTACAGAACGCCTGATGGTAACGGTTACCGACCGATTATTATGGCGCTGCATGGCGCAATCTAGACTGACAGAAAATGGATTCCTGCCCAGATTCGTTACCGGATCTGACGTCTAAACTCAATTTTTTTCCTTTTACTCCATACCCAACCCGCGCCTAAAGATGTTCACACATCAAAAATTTGATTGAGATTTTCACAGATTGTCATTTGATGTTTGGTTATGTTGTATCATTTTGAGACACACACTACTACAAAATCCACAAATATTATTTTAAGTTCGGAAAGCCCGGAAAAGACCGATCGATCAGCCAAATTTCTGTTTGGTACAGTAGAGTGGCTCCGCCTGGATCCCGACGTATATGGTCCCACCCCCACTACCGAAGTTTTCTCCCTGCACCCGTATTCACGGGGCAAAATTGTTCTCATTAGGGCTGTTTTTTTCCGCTGATGGCGCTTGACAAAATTTTTTTTATATAGATTTCGTATAGAAAAGCTTCACAAACGCCACCATCGGAAAAAAAACGCCCTAATGAGAACATCCTCTGAATACGGGTGCTGCCCTCACGGAAATATTTTATAAAATTTGGGCAAACTTGTTAAGAAGTTTTTATAAAATTTTTATGAAAAATTTTATAAAAATTTGATAAAAATTTTCGAACCCCCCCCCCCCCCTGTGCTTGCTTCACACCCAGAAAAACCCCCGAACGATCAAATCCCGACGAAAAATTTATTTTTTGTTTTTTAACAAAGTCGAAAATTTTATAAAAACTTCTCAACAAGTTTGCCCAAATTTTATAAAAATTTTATAAAAATTTTACACGGAGAAAAAAAAACGAAAAATATTGTTGAGAAAACAGGACAAAAATTTTCGTGCCGCACAACAAAGTAGAGGCGAAGTTGAAACTCTATAATATGTGTTCTGCCGGTAGTACAGTTTTTGTTCATCTGGCAGAGTAATAATTACCGTGCTGTTTAACAAAATTTGTCATGCTCCAAACAAAAATTAATAGACATACAACGAAATTTGTTATGCTCCAAACAAAAACTGTTGAACATACAATAATTTTTGTATTTAGTTTAATAATTTTTATTATTCCACATAACAAAAAATCTAAAACCATATTAAATTTTTTTTTTTTTCAAAATTACGAAATAAATTTTCATTATGATAATTAAAAAGAAGAAGAAAAACAATTAAGGAAGGTTTTATTTTTCATATTTATAATTATTAAAAATTAAAATAAAAAATCTCTGCATTAAAATGACAGATGCAGGTTATGTTTGTCATTTTCATATAATTTCATACTTTATTGTTGATGTGATTTGTTAAATATCAAGTTTGGTTATTTATCTAGTTGCTCACAAATATTTTAGTCTATAATTCAATGATTAAAATGTTATTAAAACTTGACATCTTGGGATTAATTAATTTATTTTTAAAACGTCAGTCACACAAAAGCTGAATCAGCTACCACAGCTATCCAAAGTATAGCTAATGTAACGAGTAGGCACGCTGTTTTCACAAGAATAGTAACCTTTCAAATGTGGATTTCCAAAATAACAATCATCTGCTAACTATCCAAAGGTTAGTTAGCCGTGGATAGGAGAGACAGCTATCTAGCTCGTTGCTGCAGCTAAAAATTTTTTACAGTGTACTCTCTTGAATAAACTAAAATTATTCAATAAATAATATCAAATTTCCAACAAAACTCTTTATTTAATTTTCAATATTATACATTTATGTTTTTATACTTGTTTAATACATTGGTGTTTGGTATCCGATTTAGATTTGTTTTTATTTCCCTTTAGTTTGAATATAATTTTATCACTTTTTAAATGCATTCCGTTGTGTATTCTTGGGTCTTATCGAATATTTATATTTGAGTTTGAACTTCGATGAATCTAATTTCTCGTGAGAGGAGAATGTCTCATGTCATTATTTGAGTTGATAATTTATGTTTCCTATTTCTTTATATTTTACTAGTTTATTACATACGCCAGGATGTAACAACCGCTAATGATAGAAAATTTAATAATTAAATTTGAATATCTCTTAGAATCGTCGGAGGGAAGGAATCTATAAGGGCTCAAAAAATCCGTATTAAAGAGAACTACAAAGTTTCCTTATATAAAAAGGACAAACATCATCGGTCTTCCGGACATTTGATTGGTCGTTTTTCTTCTCACTCACTCTTATATAGTTTTCTTTTATTTTGTTTATTTCTATTATTTCTTTATTTATTTCGTTAGCAACAAAAAGACGAAAAAAAAAGAGCGAGTGAGACATAGTTTGTTTTTTCGTTGTTAACGAAATAAATCAAATAAACAGAGAGTGATCTTTGAAGGATTAAATGTCAATAAAATAAATCGATAAAATCTAATTTAAAAAATATATGATTTTAAAAAATGAAAACAAAATAGATTAGCTGTAGGTGGAAGAAAAACAATAGGAATACACCTCGATCGTGTAATCGTTTTTCCAGAATTAACATTTTTTTCAAAAAATAAATTGACGCATAGAAGGACGTCGGAGTTAAGCTTAATGAAACTTAGAAAAAATAAGAAGCCCTGTGGTCTAGTGGTCAAGGCGTTTGCCCGGAAAGCAAGAGACCCGGGTTCGATTCCCGGCGGGGGAACTTCGTTAATTTTTCTAAGTTTCTGGTTTTTTTCAAAAAATGAATTGACGCATAGAAGGACGTCGGAGTTAAGCTTAATGAAACTTAGAAAAAATAAGAAGCCCTGTGGTCTAGTGGTCAAGGCGTTTTTTCAGAAAAAAACCAGAAACTTAGAAAAATAACGAAGTTCCCCCGCCGGGAATCGAACCCGGGTCTCTTGCTTTCCGGGCAAACGCCTTGACCACTAGACCACAGGGCTTCTTATTTTTTCTATAAATAGATTAGCTGTAGGTGGAAGAAAAACAATAGGAATACACCTCGATCGTGTAATCGTTTTTCCAGAATTAACATAAAATAGACCGGCTATAAGCAAGAGGAAAATTTCAAGGAATGCATCTTGACTTACAGCTTTTTTTTTTTTTAGTTTAAGTCATTACAAGCTATATCCCGGAATATATTCAAAAGAATTCAAAGAGAAGTTATCACCTGTGGTTAGAGGAAAATCTCAGGACGTACACCTATCCTCGACATACCCAAAAATTGATTAGATAATATTTACCTTCATAATTGAAAAGATTATATAAAGAATTTGTTCTTTAATTTTTTCGTGAGAGTAACTATAAGTAATCATTAAAACTATATCGTGAAAATCGATTATAACACGTAAATTACAATGAATATAAGTTAAAAAATATTAATACATAGTTAGGGAGCCCATCGTGCTTTTTCTTACCCATCGCATAACGATTTGAAATACGTTTATTCGACGTGTCTTGACGAGTACAATAAGCAGCTTCAGTGGCCGACCGTTTTGGTGGAACGACAGGGGGTGGCTGACGGTCAAAGTAGGTGGATGAGGTAAGTTAACTTACCTCATCGCATAACGATTGGAAATAGGCCCAATTAATTGGTAATGATGGCCTAGATACGATAATAATAATGGCCGACCATTTAGATGGAACTTTTTTGATGGCCGACCAAAAAACTCTAAATCTTAAGAACAAACATAAAAACTTGGAGTTTTTAGGTCGGCCATCAAAAAAGTTCCATCTAAATGGTCGGCCATTATTATTTTCGTATTCAGGCATCATTACCAATCGATTGGGCCTATTTCCAATTGTTATGCGATGAGGTAAGTTAACTTACCTCATTTTTTTTTCTCAATTTTGTAGTTTTTTGGTCGGCCATTAAAAAAGTGCCCTCTAAATGGTCGGCCATTATTATTTTCTTATTTAGGGCATCATTACCAATCGATTGGGCCTATTTTGAATCGTTATGCGATGAGGTAAGTTAACTTACCTCATCCACCTACTTTGACCGTCAGCCACCCCCTGTCGTTTCACCAAAGAGGTCGGCCACTGAAGCTGCTTATTGTACTCGTCAAGACACGTCGAATAAACGTATTTCAAATCGTTATGCGATGAGGTAAGAAAGAGCATGATAGGCTACCTAACTAACAGGCGCGCGTAGCGCGCCAATGTGCTTGTGATAAAAAAAACATCAACATTTAATAGAAATTTTTTTAACTATACAAGCATAAATATGTGTTCTATCCCTATCCCTGTGCATTGAAGTTGTCAACTTTGACATCAATTATCTTTAAAAAAAAAAGCACGAAAATTTAGAAAAAATTCATCAACAGACCATTTGCAAAAGCCAAAATAAAGCCCTATTACTAAGCCTAATATGAGAATGAGTAGTGATGCCGCGATATGACGATATGACGATACGATACGATATGGAGGTGACGATATCCGATACGATATGGGGTTTCATATCGTATCGTCAAACTCGATACGATACGATATGGTCAAGACGATATATCCGATATATCGTCCATATCGACGATTTGACATTAATTTTTTCATAATATTTAAAAAATTATAAATTCAAAGTACTAAACGGAGGATTTTTTTTCACTTTTTTTAAAGAAAAAAAATTTATAAATCTAGAATAGTTAAAAAATAATATTAAGAGGTCTTGAATGTAAAACAACCCAATAACTCATGTCGAAAGGTTGAAGAAAAAAAAAATGAGACATTGACGGGAAAGTTTATTCAAGAAAATGACCTCCAAAAAACCGTTAGAAAAAAAATAAAAATCATCTGTATCAGCAACATTTCAGAGTTTTATTTGTTGACAAAATAATTTTTCAAGGAAAAAAAAAAAACAGAAACCGTGTTTAAACAGCAGGGTATTCACAACTACAGTATACAAAAATATATGAAAAAAAGATAAAACAGCATTGTTTGACAATATTTTAATGGGCCTTCCTGCCGGAAAACCAATTTGCACGCCTTGACCCTGAGACTCCACCGAAGTTTCTCAATTCTACTCTTTGAAAACTTTGTATTTCCTTGAAAATATATTGATCATCATTAAAAACATTTTTAAAAATCCAGATGCCGAAGTATACACATGGTAAAAGTAATAAAAAAAATACATAACCAAGTAGAAAAAATATATTTAATGGAAATATAAATTAAATCTGATTATCTGAAGGACTTACAGTTTTGGACTTACTAAAATTGAATTAAGAAAAAATTTAGAAAAGATTTAGAAGATATAAAATAAATTTATTTTATATTTCCAATGAATATATTTTTTTTTCCACTTGGGTATACAGGCGGTTCTGTACTAAGAAAAAAAATATATAAAATTTCGAGAAAGTACAACAAAAACTGAATTTTTTTATACAATATCGTCGATATGACGATACGATACGATATGGAGACGATATGACCACTTGACGATACGATACGAGACGATATGGCCCTTAAAAAATCCGTTACGATACGATATGAGGCCTCATATCGTATCGTATCGTATCGCGGCATCACTAAGAATGAGATATCTACGATAATTCTTTTACAAGTCATCAGATGAACCGCTCTTATTTTTTTACTATAATAACAGTTGTTTTTTGTAAATACGGCGCTTTCAATAACTTCACTGTGAAAAATTATTTCTAATATTTAGAAATAAACTTCTTGGCAAAATACTTTTTGGAAGAATAAATAAATTACTTAATATTAAAGTGGTTCACTTCATACTTAACAGGCAGATCACAGCAGACAGTTATTAATGGAGTAATGTCTTCTTCATTACATGTAAAATCTGGTGTACCACAGGGCTCGGTGCTTGGGCCTCTGTTATATTCGATTTATGTTAATGACATTGGTTCAGTGATTGAATATTCAAAACATTTACTCTTTGCTGATGACCTAGTTATTTATATTAATACTTCATTGGATAATATTACACAAGCAATAGCTAAAATAAATAAGGACATCAACTCAATAACTAACTGGGCATCAAGGAGACAATTAAAACTTAATCCTAATAAGACTCAAGCAACTATGTTTGGCAAAAAATATCTACTTAATAAACTAAAGTCAAGACAAATACCAAATATCATTGTTAACAACACTTCATTAAAATTTAATGCAGTTGTCAAATATCTTGGTATTCATCTTGATGAGTCGCTATCATGGACTCATCAAGTGTCTCATGTCTGTTCGCAATCATATGCATCCCTTCATAGGCTTTATATGAATACAGATATTTTGTCATCGGTTAGCCTTAGAAGAAAGCTTATTTCCTCACTAGTTGCCCCAATCTTCGATTATTCACTTCTTGCATTAACCGACATTAATAATAAGCAACTGTCTAGGCTACAAGTTGCATTTAATGCCTGTGTTAGGTTTATTCTAAAGAAAAAGAAAAGGGATCATATATCAAATGATAGATTGAGTTTGGGTTGGCTATCTATTAGAAATAGAATGAACTATTTCGTTGGGTGTTTATTCTTCAAGTCATTAAAGTCTGGTAGTAATTTGTTATTAAATGAAAAAATAAAATATAAAAATAATTCAGTTGTTGGTTTGAGACAGAGACCTTGTGTTAATGAATTGCTTTTTACAGTCACATGTTCACATGGCTTTGAATGTAGTCTATATGAGTATGGTGCACGTCTATGGAATCATTTACCACTTAGCCTAACATCGCTTGATTCCATTGACAGCTTCAAAGTCAATTATCATTTATATTTATTAAAAATGGAGAAGGAAGAAGGAACTTTAATTGTTTAATATTAATATTGTCTTGGTTTAATATTGTTAACTTAACTCTACTATTTAAATCAATTTAAAAAATTTTTTACATGTAATATTATTGCTAATTTACAATGTAGCCCATAAGTACGTAATGTCAAGGGCATGTATATATTAACTAAATAAATAAATAAATAAAATAAATAAATAAATAAAAGGAATAATTGTTTTGTTAAAAGAAACAAAAAATCTTGAATTAAACAAAATTTGTTTATATCATTCAGATAACGTTGTAACAAACGATAAATGGTATGTGTCAAGAAAAAAACTTCTAAACGTCAACCATTGTTACTCCTTGACACTAACACTATGATGAATGTTATAATAGATAAGCTTCTTGTTTCAAACGTTAGAGGGACAGCAACAAGAAATAAACTCCTAAATTTTTGCTACTAGCTGTTTGATACAAACAGTATGAGGATTTTTATTACAGACTAACTCTTTGTTTCAATCAATATTATTGTTCAAAACAAATCAACTTAGGTTAAATTCAAATAATTAAAAGTTTAATAAAATTGTAAATTAATTCTGAAAAAAACAATAAAAGTATTTTTTTTCCGTATTTAAATATGAAATATAGCATGAAAAAAATATATCTGTGTCTATCGCTTTTTAAATAGATGAAAAAAACGTTGTCTTTACTTGAGCGTCGTCGTGGCGCAGCGGTCAAGGTATCCGCTTCCCACTCTGGGATCGTGAGTTCGAAGCTGGACTTCGTCGACCAAAGTGAAGAATTAACAAATAAAAAATATAAAACATGAAAATAAATGAATCATAAAAAATGAATAATAAATAAAAATATATTTATTTTTAAATAATTTTTTTTGAAATTAATTTAAAAAATATTCAAACTTTTAATTATTTGCATTAAACTAAAGTTGATTTGTTTCAAACGATATACCTTGTTTGTAAATAGAATCCATTGTTTTATTTCAAAGCCATATTGAGGCATATTTTCAGAAGTTTATTTCTTGTTAAAAGTCTACAATCGTTTGAAACAAAGAGTTAGTCTGTAATAAAAATCCTCATACTGTTTGTATCAAACAGCTAGTAGCAAAAATTTAGGAGTTTATTTCTTGTTGCTGTCCCTCTAACGTTTGAAACAAGAAGCTTATCTATTATAACATTCATCATAGTGTTAGTGTCAAGGAGTAACAATGGTTGACGTTTAGAAGTTTTTTTCTTGACACATACCATTTATCGTTTGTTACAAAACGTTGTCTGAATGATACAAACAAATTTTGTTTAATTCAAGATTTTTTGTTTCTTTTAACAAAACAATTATTATTTTTATTAAGTAATTTATTTACTCTTTCAAAAAGTATTTTGCCAAGAAGTTTATTTCTACCGTCAAGAAATATTCTTCTTTTTTTCATCAAAAAATTTTCTCAGAATTCTGATACAATAATCGTAAGGACTTTGTATTAGGCCCAAATTAAGCGTCATTAAAGACTTTATCATGCTCTCATAGAATCAGTTCTTTTTTAATCATATTTTTAAGTAAAAAATAATCAAAATTAAGAATCTAGTTTTTTTTCAAAAACTATAACTCATGAAGAGAATGATTATAATATATGCGATAAAAGGAAACGAATTTTTTGAGCGGAATGCAAAAGCTGTGTGAACCTAGCACCCCACTTTATCGTAGAAACTTCTAGTAAAGTTCATTTTAAAGGTCTTAATTTGTAGTAATTTGTAGTGTAAAGAGTTCAATTTGTAGTTCAAAAATTCAGGGTGGAGAAAGGGTTAAAAGGTACTTTCTTCAAAAATTGACTTAAAGCGATGAAATTAGGGGCAATACGTTCGTTGAAATTTGTAGTAATTTGTGGTGAAAAGGGTTTAATTTGTAGTTCAAAAATTAAGGGTGCATGCACTGCTTCCATTCCATGGAAAAAGAGTTAAAATGTACTTTCGTAGAAAATTAAAGAAAAATAGTGATAAATCGGTCTAATAGCTTTCTTAGAATTTGTAGTAATTTGTAGTAAACGAAAAAAAATTTTTTTTTTTTGTCATCATTTTCCATCTTAAAATTAAAATTCGTTTACTACAAATTACTACAAATTCCGCAAAAAAAGCTATTAGACCTATTTATCACTATTTTTCTTTAATTTTCTACGAAAGTACATTTTAACTCTTTTTCCACCCTTACTTTTTGAACTACAAATTAAACCCTTTTCACTACAAATTACTACAAATTTCAACCCAGGTAGGAGTTATCGGGCTTGAACGACTGTGCCAGGCTTGTGCGAGGGTCGTGTATCGAGCCTGGGGAGCACAGGCTTGACACAAGCTTGTGCCCATTGTTTTCCCCGGCCTCACACGAGCCTTGTTAACACAGGCTTGACACAAGACTGTCCCCGTTGTCTTCAACCGGCCTCACACAGGCCTTAATAATTCAAGCCGGTGTCAAGCCTGTGTTTTTTGTTTTCCCCGGCCTCACACGAGCCTCGTTGACACAGGCTTGGCACAAGACTGTCCCCGCTGTCTTCAACCGGCCTCACACAGGCCTTAATAATTCAAGCCGGTGTCAAGCCTGTGTTTTTTGTTTTCCCCGGCCTCACACGAGCCTCGTTAACACAGCCTTGACACAAGACTGTCCCCGTTGTCTTTAACCGGCCTCACACAGGCCTTAATAATTCAAGCCGGTGTCAAGCCTGTGTTTTTTGTTTTCCCCGGCCTCACACGAGCCTCGTTAACACAGCCTTGACACAAGACTGTCCCCGTTGTTTTCAACCGGCCTCACACAGGCCTCAATAGTCCAAGCCGGTGTCAAGCCTGTTTTTTTTGTTTTCCCCGGCCTCACACGAGCCTTGTGTCAAGCCCGTTTTACTAAGCCTCACACGGGACTTGACTTGTGCATATATTCAATTAAAAAAAAATAAAATAAATTAATTAGATCTATAAATTGTAAATAGACATTTTAAATAAAAATTATTAGGTTTTGATTATCGTGCCAGGCTTTTACAAGAACTGTGTATTGACTCTCGAATAAATTCATTCATATAAAAAATTTTGACTGACTCTTTCAGTAATACCCCGGTGGTTGACTTGATAGAGCATTGGAGTTTCACGTGAGTGGCCTAGGATCGATCCCCCGTTACGCCGTTTATTTTCGTTCATATAATCATCGTTAATTCAAATTGTATCGTGCAATAAATAATAATGTCAAATAAATAAATTATTAATAATCGTTTATTTATATTTTTTTATAATTTTTTTTGCAAGCCGGTGTCAAGCCTGGGAACACAAGACTGTGTCGAGCCTGGGAACACAAGCCTGTGTCAAGCCCGATACACTAGTCCGACACCAGCAAATACATCGTGAACATTCCAGACTTGACACAGGCTTGTGTCTCAGGCCCGACACAGGCCCGAGAGCCGGGTAATCAGGCTTGTCCCAGGCTTGTGCCCGTCGTCACTTCCTATACCTGGGAACGAACGTATTGCCCCTAATTTCATCGCTCTAAGTCAATTTTTGAAGAAAGTACCTTTTAACTCTTTCTCCACCCTCAATTTTTGAACTACAAATTTAAAGCCTTTACACTTTACAGACTATACAGACCTTCAAAATGAACTTTAATAGAAGTTTCTACGATAAAGTGGGGTGCTAGGTTCACGCAGCTGAATGCAAAGTCTCTATATGATAATTCTATCGAGAGTTATTGGATATGCTGTATTTATAGCGCAGTGTTAGCGGAGTGTTAGACAGTCGATAACTCGCGATAAAATTGTCATATAGAGACTTCGTATACCGCTCAAAAAAACACGTTTTCAAAAATTCTTTTGCCCATGTACAAAATTATTCTGCTGTGAATTATAGTTTTCGAAAAAAAAAAAAAAAATGTTCAATTTTTGATTTTTTTTTTTCTTTTCGAAACGTATAACTGATTTGATCATAAGGGCGATAGAGATTTTGTAGACACTTTTTTCAAGTCTCATATGAACTCGCTACGATAATGCTATCGAGAGATAGTGAGAAAAATACTATCAACTTCATAATTCTTGATAGGATTGTTGTAACGACATCATATTAGGATCATAAGAAGCTCCTTTGCGCTAGGGCCGCGTTAAAAAATCGATTTTTCATGAAAAATAGTTTTTAAGGAAAAAAAAGATAAAACAATAATTTTTTTTTTTTGGCCTAGCGAGTGGAAAATACCCGCTAGTCGCCACGAATTTGTCCATTTTTGCGTTACGTTTCGATGAAAAAATTTTGTGCATTTTGAAATTTTTGCGAAAGCGCCTATTATGATTTCAGAATAATTCGAGTGTAGCTTGGTATCACATATTGACATCTGGACAAATGTGGGTAATAATAATAACACAATGTGGTCAGTCTTGGGCATTTTACACTCTTCTGACTGAATTACCAACTTATATGGACCGAATACTTCATTTTGGTGTTCAACAAGACGCATTTCTCTCAACTTTGCCTTACTTAACTGCTTGGATAATGGGTCTAGTTATATCAAGTTTTGCTGATTCACTTTTGGAACGTCGTTTGTTGACACCGCTAACTTCAATGAAATTTTGGAACACTATCGGTTCTCTTGGACCAAGCCTTAGTTTTCTTGGTGCAATTTGGGCAGGATGCGATCGTGTTTGGGTTATGATTATGCTTTCAGGATTAGGATCACTTCAAGGAGCTATTTACTCGGGTAATCAAATGAATCATATTGTTTTAGCACCAAGATACGCAGGAACTCTTTATGGATTCAGTAATGCTTGTGCAAATGCCTGTGGTTTTCGCCCCATATGTAGTTGGTTTACTCATCAAAGAACATGTTAGTATTTTAGAATTGGTTATTTTTTAAATGAAAAATTTTTTGTGGTATATTTAAAGTAATTTGAATAATGATTTGTTTACTATTACAGGAAACTCTGTCTCGTTGGCACATTGTTTTTTGGCTTGCTGCTGGTATAAATATGACAACGAATTGTTTCTATCTCTTTCTTGCATCGGCAAAAGAGCAGCCCTGGAGCAAGGGTAGTACTTGATTATGAATATTTGAATTGAATATTATCACTTACCCAGATATCCCAGACAACACGTCACATTTATATTATTATAAATGGTAAATTTTATTAATAAAGTATTGCTACTTTCTACATGTTGTGGCCAGACCGCACAAGTCAGAAATCATTCTACGTTAATAATAAATGAATGGAATGACTTTAATTTAAAATTCTATAATTACTCAAAAAATTGATTAGGAATTAATAATAAACATCTAAATTATATAATTATGATATCCCTGGTAAAAAAAAACTGGCAGAATCTGACAGAATAATCTGCAAGAATCTGGCAGTTGTTCCAAAAACCACTAAACCAGTCTAAATCTGTAAGAATCTGTGAGACTCTGCCAGAATTGGTAAGAATTTGTCATTATCTGCCAGAATCTGCCTGACTGTTTTCACCAGGAAATTCTAAAAGAAAAAAAAAAAATCCTGGACGAATTATTGTAGTTTCTATAAACATCACTGTAAGGTATCAAGAAACTTCAATCTCGAAGCGTTGCTGATTTTTCGAACGTTAGTATGTTTTTAAAATTATTATAAGTATTATAATCTCAGTTCCTATATATGTGAATTAACTCTGACAAGAGCACACGTGAGAATCTTTGAATAATAACCAACATAACATAAACAATAAATGAGCTATAAAAGAATGAATTATAACAGACTAATAATTCGATGACGACTTGATGTCTCCTGATCAATTGTATTAATTCAAAAAAATCAATTAATTAAAAAAAAACAATATTTATAAATTAACCTGACAGAATCTGCCAGATTTTTTTCATCAGGGATTTGAAATAATGAGAAATAATGGCTGTCGTATAGCGTGAAAAATGATTTTTTAAAAAATATTTTAAGGATGTTATGCAGAAATTACTCTTTTTTTTGAATATAATGAGAATGTTTTGAAATTTTGTACACAAGTAGATCTTTTCATTCTAAATACAACGGTATAATTATTTTCTTATGTTGATCGGTTAAGGTATAACCGGCCAAAATGAAAAATAGTCTGAGGCTCATGAAATTAATAATTTAGATAAATGAAATAATAATGCATCTTTTTGTCAATTCAGTTTTTAAGTTATAAGACTTTTTTTTTTTAAATAATTATTCAAAGTTGACATAATTTAGAGAGGTTAAACATGGGCTCTTATGGGAGGAGGTGTTAGAAAATATCTACGAACTAAACAAAACAATACTTGTTTTGGTCTCACCTATCCCAAAAACTAATAGATAATGAAAGAAAAAATAAGGAATTTTTTGATATCAGGATGAAATGGGCTTATAAGACCAAATCTCACGTAATTAATAAAAATATAAGCTAAAAACACGATTTTTAGCAATTTTATGAGAACAAGTATTGAGGCTCTGGCAACAGCGCATTGGAGCGGGAAAATTTAAACAGCAAATTTAGCAAAATTTAGCATCCATGTTTAGCTTTTACACAGCTGACACACACATACATTCATGAAATAGATATTAAGATGGCGTCAAGATCAGTGTTGCAAACTGACAAAAAAAGCACTATTGCCGGGGTCATTACGAGAAAATAAAAACTAATTAAAATTGTTTAAATTACAAGAATATGATTTATCATGCAATAACATAGACGAAATGATAAGATTCTCTAGTAAAAAGTATTATTAATAAGCCACAAACGACCGAAAAAGATCCATTTTTTTAGTTATTTGGGGTTGGCAACGCAAAAACTATCTATGTAAAAAGCATAGGCAGTATATTTAAGACACGCCCCCAAAAATTTTGGCCGGTTATACCTTAAATTTTTTGTAATTAATTATTGAAAATAATATTTAACATTGGCTCTTATGGAGATTTCAACCATTTTTTTCGGATAGAAAAAATGATGAAAAAGTCTTGAAAAAAATCACACATATACTAGAAACCGAGTTTTATTAATTGCGCGAAAAATTTTCATACACGGAACAAAATTTACATTTTTTTTTAATATAATAGCATATAGCAATTTTTGCGTTGTGTTACAGTAAGCTGGTACCATAAGAGCATCATATTAAAAATCGAGATGGAACATAGCAATTTTCATTGAAGAACGCCACCTATACTGGCCATGCGACCTTCCGCGGTGTAGCATAGTAATTTTTTAAATGGTCAAACGCAAAATTTGCTTTGTTTATAAACGCTCTAATTATATAAAAAAATTTTTTTGTTTGTTTTTTTTTTTTTTCTACAATAAATACGTAGACATAAAAAACCGTCCAGGCTCAGAACTTGAACCCCATACCTTTCGGTTACAAACCCTACACGGTATCCGTTGCGCCACGATACCGCATGTGAAAATAAAGTTTTATTTGTTTTACATCAACAATCGGAAAATAAGCAAAGTCACGCATGCGCAGTCGACTAAAAAGTGGGGACTGTTGACATTTCTGAGTCCGTCATCAATTTTGCTATGCCACATTGTAATTTTAAATATGTTGCTTTGTATTTGTTAGTGACACTTACAGGAATTCCAAGAAAGCTTTTAAAATTACTATGCTACATTGTAAATTTTCAGAGGATCATTTTAATTTTGTCCACAACAACAGAGTAAAATTTATAAATATACAAAGCCAAAAAAAAAAAAATATTTTTTGCTATGCTGCAATGTAATTTTTAGGCTGGATTATTTTAGATTTTAAATTTGGGTTCTGTAAAAGATTCTTTATGCGTTGTAATTTTTTCATCGGGAAATAGCAAAAAAAAAAACGTGAGAAAATTGCTATGGTACATTTTAATTTTTCAAGACTACAATTGTTTTTTTTCGTTTAAATGATAGTAAATTTTTTGATAATCAAAAGATAGTTCTATGGTAATGTGGCAGCATAGTAAAATTTGGTGAAAATTTTTTTCCGTGTATGTTGATCGGTCAATTAATGAGAAATTAATTATAAACTTTACAAAAATTGGATGTGGCAACGTATGGCATGTTCAAACACACACACATACCCGCAATCCCATATATTGTATACGGGGCGCAGGCGCTTTTCACTTTATTTTTTTACAGTGTAGTCAGATTTCAGTTTTGTCTGTGACGTCAGAAGCGCCCTGCAACACCTGCAATGAATTTGTGCATGACCTCCTTAATTGAGAAAAATTTGTTTACCCTATATGGCAGCCATTATTGCTAATTATTTATAATATCATAATTATATAGTTTAGATTTTTATGATTAATAACGAATTCCAATGAATTTCTAAGTCATTATAGTAATCTTTAAAAAGTCGCTCCATTTATTTATTATTTACGTAAAACTTGTGTGGTCTGGCCCATTTTTTGGATTGCAGCATTGTCGCCTGGTTTCAATTTATGAAATGTGTGGGCAAAAAATAATGCAAAACCAGAAAATATTGTATTTTTACTAGATATTTCTGGAAAGTTAAGTTTTTTCGGTAATAAATGGTCTTGCATGCAAGAAGACTAGAATTTCTATTTCCAGACTTCTTGCTTGTGTGCAAGGCTTGCACGAAAAGCTGGCATAGTGGACACCTCCCTTAAATCCCAAAACCAAATATTTTTCTACACTGGCAAGAGTTATTAGAAAGTAATAAGATCATTTAGATTATATTATTAGAGCTTTTCATTTAATTTATCATTTAATTTGAATAAATCAATAAGTAAACTACATCCATTCCTTAGCCATTTGTCAATAGCTTTTTATTTGTTTGAAAAAATTAATAAATAATGAAATTCTTTCGCAATAACAATTTTCTTGAACATACTTATTAAGTAATGTAATATAAACAATAACCTTTTATTAATAAGTATATATCCGATAGATAAAATAAAATATTTAAAATCACCCGCGTAAACGGTGATTGGCTCTGGTAAGCCTTTATGGTTGAAAATGATTTTTTACCGGCAAAAAATCCGGTTTAAAATTCTAAAAAAATAAAACACCGGTAAATTAACAATCCTAGAATTGGACTATCTTTAATAGTGCTTAACTAATTTTTTTAATGCTCAGTAAAAGTGGATGAAAAAACCATATATTTGATACTTCTATATTGCGCATTAGGCTTGATTTTGTTGAGGTCTCAAACGGTGCAGACAATATCTCTCTGTCTTACTCTTTACAGTTGAGCTTGCTAATGTTAATTTCGGGGTTAAGACCAACACATATAAACATAAAGGCTCGTTACTTCGTATCAACGTTCCACTTATGGGAAAGCATAGGCGATGCGCAATATAGAAGTATTAAATATATAAAAAAACCAGCCCTTAAGGTTGATTCTGGAAATCTGAAATCGCAACAGATTTTTTTTTTTTTTATCTTATGTTTAAATGAAATAATTATCTACATTGTCAATTTTTTTCAATTTTTTTTTGTTCGGTTTTTTTGAGATATTTACTGTCAAAGTTGACAACTTTAACAAGCAAGGTATAGGCGGTATCTCATATTTTTATTAATAACTTTTTCAAAACGCAACAGAAAACGTTAAATTTCTATCAGTTTGTAGTGCTAGAAAAGACAAATTTTTTAATATAAATTTTTAGAATTTCGTCTTCTGCGTTTAAAAAATAAATAACTTTGAAATTCAAAAATTTCGCGAGAAGCGCAGCACACAGACATGAACACAAGCATGGCTTCAGTGTACGATGTAATCTTTGCTCGCTAGTGTGTAGCCACGACACACATACTACTAAAGAATTTGTTTTTTTCATCAGTGGCGCCACAAAAAATTTTAGGACACGGGAATAAAAAATAGCGTTATTGATATACGGGCCCTTCGTGGCATAAATATTGGTTCGGTGATGCGACTGGGAATCAACCTTAACTTTATGCATTTTAATTTTTTTTAAATATTTTCTATGCAACAAATATTTAAACGATAACAGATATTTTTAGGGAATTTTAATTTCCTATTGTTTTCGCTTTTCTTCTGGACCCCCCCCCCCCAACCATGGTAGACACCCCCCCTAAAAAATTTTCTAAGTCCCTTAATCTTAACCAATACAATATATATCGAAAATATGAGTAAATATGAAGAAAAATATAAAAAAGTCACTGAATATAAAGAAAAAAAAGATAAATATTGGAAAATATCAGTAAATATAAAAGAAAAATCACCGAATATAAAGGAAAATATAGGAAAATATCAAAGAAAAATCGGTAAATATAAAAGAAAATATAAAAAAGTGACTAAATACAAAGAAAAAAACGATAAATATAGGAAAATATCAGTAAATATGAAAGAAAATATAGGAAAAGATCAAATGAAAATCACTGAATATAAAGAAAAATACGATAATTATAGGAAAATATTAGGAAAATATTATGGAAAAATCATATTTTTCTACAAGATTTTTCAACAAAAAGATTTTAAAAAAAATTATTAACATGATAAATTATTAAATATTCAAGTTAAACAAAATATATACGATTACTGGAAGATTAGTGAGAAAAATTAATGAATGGTACCCATCAATAAATAATAAAGAAATAATGATACCAGTAGAAGCTAATATAAAATTTGAAGACGATGAGGAAAATGAAAATTAATCATTAATACTGATCATCTGGTTGTGGATCGACGTGGAAGTCTATGTGTCACTCCGCTACAGCCGTGAATCGTCATATACATATGGCACTCTGTCACAATCGTAGATCGTCACGTGGTCATCAGCAACTGTCTACTACCACATGTTCATCTCATCAATATATATATTCATCTCTTTAAATATATAATAATACATATTATTAAGAAAAACTAAAAACTTGTAATTGTAAAACTTATATAATGTAGCCCATAAGTACGAAATGACAAGGGCGTAATACTTAACAAATAAATAAAATAAATAAATAATTAATACCAAAAATTAATTTCGAGTTTAAAAAAATACAAGAAATCGTACATCTACCAATTAATTCATTTGCAGGTAAAATTATTTTAGCGAAAAAAAAAAAAAAAGAAAATTATTCAATAGTAATATTGACATTATTTAGATATCATCGCAATCATAATAGCAATAAATGAAACGGAATTTATATATGCAATGTCAGGACGGTCATTAAAATAAAGAACAATAACATTAGCAGACGACAGTGATTATGAAGTAAAATAAAATTCAAATGAAAAAAAGTTTGATTAAACTAAATAATGATATTAAATTTACCAAAGAAAATATATTTTAGATTGAACTAACCATATGGAATGAAGAGGCAGAAAATTTTGAGGGAAAAAAGGGTGATGTGATAGCATTAGAGGAATTGAAAATAAATGAATATAAAAAAATTAAAAATATAACGACGACTTCAGCAACTAAAACGTTTAATCCTGATTCAACCGAGGGAAAAAAGTAAATAAAATAAATACAATCGAACTCGACAATTTTGTAATAAATATTTAACATTGACAAGCTAAAATCATGGTACAACAAAATGAATAAAAACAGAGAGTTTAAAAGGTTAGAAGAAAGCGATTCTGGACATGAAGATGACCCATTAGAAGGAACAAGCAAAATGAATGAAAACTTAATAATTTTTAGTTGTAACAATAATCATTGTAACGATGGAGAATGAAACAAATTTGTAGTCACGAATTTCGATATATATTGAAAAAGAAAAAAATCAAAATTCCCCCGCAGGGAAGGCACAGTTGCTTCAGCAACTGTATGATCATTTTTTTATAAGCTATCGTCAAATTAATTGTTTCAAGAATAAACAAGAGTGATTGAAAATAAATTCTCATAAAACAAAAACTATATAAGACATACTGTAGAAATGATGAGGGCCGATTGATTTTCAGTACTTTAACTATATTATAACGCCAACGGTAATCAAATCCATAAGTTAACTAACCATTAGTTAAATTTTTTCAATTTTTAGTAATATATACATATAACTATAATTCTGGACGAGAAAACCGGCCCAATCACTTTATATAGTTCATTTGCTAAAAAGACTATTATCTTTAACAACAATTGGAATATATATTTAGACACGTAGCTTAAGGCGTTACCAGTGCTGGTAGAAAACAATGAACTATTGCTGAAATTTTTGTAGTAAATTCTTGAAATAACAATACGCAATCTTGAATTTTTTGTTAATTTTGTTGTAACTACTTATTTTTTAAATAATTGTTAAAGTCGACTACTTTTTTAAAGGTTAATCATAGGGTCTTACGGAGAGCCAAGTTTAGTTGTCCATTACCTGGTTAGCTATTTTGAGAAAAACAATTACAGATTTACCAAAAACTAGAGATTTATAAAAGAAAAAAAAAGGAAATTTTTGATATAAAAATCAATAGGGCTTTGAGACCTTTTTATTTTACAATAAATAAAAATAAATTTTTGTCTTTGTCTAAATACTTGAGTGGAAGTGAGAAACAAGATTTTCTTCTTCTTTTTTATTTCTTTCGCACTCATAGAAATATTATGTTTCTAAACGCTATCCGAAAGAGGTCTCTAGATATGCGCGGGTAACACCTTAAAGTGTCTTACACACTGATAAAAATATTTAGATAGATTTTACCAAAAAGATATGGAAGCTATTTTCCGGAAGCATGTTGGAAAAATTACAAAACCATATTGTAAATATTTTATTGTAATTTTCCAAACGTAGTAACTTTACAAAGAAAAATTGGAAGTTTACAAAACCGTGTTGTAAAATTGAATATTGTAATTTTACAAAATGGAGTTGAAAATTTACAATACCATATTGTAAAACTGATTGTTGGAATTTCCTAAAGCAGAATTAGAAATTTACAACACAATATTGTATAAGTGAATGTTGGAATTTTACAAAGCGGAATTGGATTGTTACGTGCACGTAACATTGGATTGTAGCGTGCACGCTTAGTCTTGAAGGCCCTTTTCCTCTGTTCAGATAATTTTTCTGGGATTTTTCGACCGACAAACGTGCTGGTGCAGTTGATCTGTGTACCAAATCGTATTGTATAATAAAGGATTATTCCGGAATTACTCCGGATTATTCCGGAATTGACTCACTCCGAAAAAGTACGGAGAATTCCGTAGCAATTTCAAAATACTCGAGTTATTAGGTAAAATGAAGGATAATAAACGAATAAAATATTTTTGTCAAAAATTAAATATTGTTGGATCAAAAAAATGATGAATATCACGAATAAATACACTTTTTGAGCTGTCCGGAATTTGAATCGGCCAATTCCAAAGCAATACGGAGTGATTCCGGAATTGAACGGAGGATTTCCGGAGAAATTATTTCCACCAGGGATTACTGTTGCACAAAAATAGCTCTGGGCTCAAATTAATGAGTCATCAACAATTGTTTATAACAATAAGTACTATGCACTGTCTTATAATGAAAAAATAACCATGAAGGATTGATTTTAACGGTTTGTTTGAAAACAGTATGGCTCTCAGAAATTTAATTAAGAATTTTTTGAGCTTTATAAAATTTTTCAACGTCGATTTGTTCAAAAGTTATTCAATGCCTAAACAATTATTGTCAATTCGGTTTTTCATATTTTTTTAGAACGACTCGCGTTTATGCTGCAAACCTTCTTCACCTTGCTCGTTGTTTAAAAAATAAAAAAAAAACTATAAACTATTTTTTTTTTTCACTATATTTTATTACTTATTTTCTTTTTTTTAAAAAAAACTTTTTATAATTTTGGCGTTTTTAAATTAAAAAAAAAAAAAAAACAAAAAAAAAGTATAAATTGAATGTTTTTACATAAATAAAGTGTTATTACTATATAATTTAATAAATATTTGATCTCAGAGCTATATAGGGACCACAAAGTCTTTCGCCGAAGTTTTGAAAATTTTTAATTTTCAAACGGGAACGAATTTGTTACCAAAATTTTGTTTATTTTTGTAATAATTAATTTGATGGTAGCTCATGAATAATGTCTGTTATCATTCAAATATTTGTTGCACAGAAAAATCTTCAAGATAAAATCCATCAAATTAAGACATTTTGTTAATAACACTTATTGGATTGAGGATTATTTGGTGATTGAAATTATATTTATTAAAACGTATGGATTTGCATTATTTGTTGCTCACACATTCACTTTACCGGAATCGGGAAACATAAATAATCGAATCATTATCGAAAATATTGAAGTACAAATGGTAATAAGTATCTTGAAATCAGTATGAAATTAAGATTATAAAAAAAAAATGATTGTCGGTAACAAAGTGTATCGAATAATACATTTTCACGTAAATGCTAGCTATATACAAATTATCAGTTAGTCTTTCAACTCCAGAAATATAGAAAGAGAAATCATAATGTTTAGAATTATATTAATACAATAAATTATATTGAAAACGAAAAGTACAATTTTTATAACGCACCGAGTAAAAAAAAAAATTAGATGTGTGATTAATAATTGATGAAGTCACAAATTTATTCCTTAATATTTATCGCATCTTTTGTACCCTTGATACAATTACTTTTTATAGTTCTTTTGTATTTATTGCATTTCTAGCAAAAGACAATTATATTTCGGTCAATAAGTTAAATAATACTTTGTTATCATTTTAGTTGTTAAATATGAACCAATTTGTTGAATATACTTTTGAACGCACAAAAAGTTGAATCTTCTGAATAACTTTTGAAATTTATTGTAATAGTCAATATATATAAAAAAAAAAGTGTAATTTAAAAAAAAAATTTCGATGAAAAAACTTTTATTGTTAAATTTATATGTGAAAAGATAATAATTATATAATAAACAGTATTTGAAAAAAATTCAATATACAGAGTAATAATAATGTAAGAAAATTGAATATGTAATTAATAAAAAAAATATGTTAAAACAATACGAAAAAATTGTTGTCACTTTGCTTCTTTATTCACAAATTAATGAAAACAATTAACAAAATAATATATTATGTTGTTTCATTCTTTTCATCTTTTTTTTTAGCAGTGAGATGATAAATCATGTCTCTCATTCGACTGAGATCAACCAGTTCTGATGTCATCCTCTCAACACTATCTTCCTTCTCAGCAATTGTCTGTTCATAATTTCTACATGTTCTGAGAAGCCCTTCATTCTCTTGTTTTAGAGCTGCCATACTCTCTTGACTACTTTCAATTTCTCTATTTTTTTCTTGAATTTCTTGATCTCTTTTGGCAAGCCGATCTTGAAGTTTAGTCATAAGTTTATTCAATTCTTTGATTTTATCAGCATTTTCACGTCCTTCATTCATCAAACTCATTTTTTGCATCTCTAGATCTGTATTTCTTTCTTCAAAGAATTTGATTTTATCGACTGCAGCATTAAGTTCTTTTTCTAATTTTGACAACTGTTCAATTATTTTCGATTTATCTTCAACAATTTTCTTCAACCCTTGAATTTCTTTTTTTTGAATTTGATGAATTTTTTTACTTTCAATTTCAGCTTTTTGAAGTTTTTGTGTTAATCTAATTTTTTCATGTTTCAATCCTTCAAGACTTTGTTGATTGTGGAAAAGTAATTGATGCAGTCTACTTGACTCAGCAACAATCTGAGTTAACCTGTGTTGTAAGCCTATTGCATGATTGTCAGCAGCTTCTAAGTTTGCTTGATTTAGTCGTTCCGTTTGTCTCATTGCAGATAATTTGTATTCATAAAGCTCCATGATAGCAGATGTAGTTATGTCTGTGAATTTATTTTCGTTAAAAGCCTCTTTCAATTTATCTAAAATATCATCTAGTTGTTCTTCCTGTGACAAAGAGTAAAGTCGAACTATACTGGTATTAAAAGACGTCTCTTGTTTCAATGTTAGCCCAGATGTTATTCCAGTTTTAGTTTGAACTAGTACTAAAGGCTCCAATTCAACCATGCATTTTGAAACAGCAGATACACATTCTTGGGGAAATCCAACAGATGACATTAATAGAAGAGCTTTTTGTTTAACTTCAGCATCACCCCAGAATACAGCAAGTGCGATTATCATTTGTATTTGTTTATTTTGAATTAATGATGAGTACAGCCTCAACCAGTCTGAATCTTGAACTGCAAGATCAGCAGTAAATGACAATGCATAAATGTACATCGATACAGAAGAATCTTGAAATAAATTCCCAGGCCATTCTAACTCGGAATTTATGTCATTTTCTAAAATGGGTTTCAATAATTTTTTCATAGATTGCTCCGTAAATATTTGTACCACTTGTGCTCGGAAATTTTGAATTTTTATAAGTTCTTGTAGTAGTTGCAATAATTCTGAAATTTTCAAATTTTTTTCGAGGCTTCTCTTTTCTCGAGTTTCTTCCATTACATCATCTTCTGATCCAAGAGCCAGCATTATTATTGACAGGTCAATTTCACTCAAAAGATCAGGTAAATGTTTAGTTCTTCTGCTGTCAACCAAAATATGTTTGATCAATGAAAGTGCTTTGTTTGAGACTCGATCAACTGGAATCCATTTTATTGCAATTTTTAATGAATATTTATACAATGAAATAAATTCTGTCAATTTTAGTTTCATTAAGGATATAAAGAAATCAATAACAAGAGCAGCACATTCTGAATCAGTCATGATATCTAATTGATTCAAAATATTCTTTACGTAATTTGTATAGTTTGTACAGGAAACTAAGGCATTTTTTGTATGTTCATTTTGCCTGATATCATCGAAAAATTCAACAATATGTTGAATAAGTAGTACATTTTTTTCTGATAATGCTGATACCAAAGATCGAAAAGTTATATCTACAAAATCAAATATGAACTTTTCAGGAATATCTTGACTCTCTTGTTCCATAATCATGAGAATTTTGCAACATTGAACTCGAGTATTTACACTTGAGCTTTGAAGCTTGAGTAACATTCTGTGAAATGCTTTTGCATCGATTGTTCTCATTAACGTGTGGATTACAGAAATATTTTTGTAACAAAGATTTATTAAAATTCCTAATGACAATGTTATTATTTCTTCTTCTTTTGATTGCATAATCCATTGAGTTAAAATATTCATCAATGAGGGTATATGTGCTTCTTGCCAATGAATTTTTATTCCATAAGTCAATTCTTGAAGTAATTTTAGGACCTTTATGCGTTTTTCTGTTATTAAATTTGATTCTAATAAACGTGCTAGAACTTGGTAAAATTTGTAAGTGTGTATCAAAGTTTGACGAGCAGCTAAATTCTTAGAGACATGTTGAAGAACGTCCAGCGTACACCATGTCAATGATGTTTTTGATTCAAGGGTTTTTGTCAAGTTATAAAGACTTAAATAAAATTCGGATAATATTATGGAGCCAGGATCAAAAATTGTAAGATCTGCTGATATTTTGATTGCCTAAGAAGATTAATGAACACATTGAAAAAACTAAAAACTTATAAATATTAGTCATGGTTATTTTCGGGTTAAATACACTTACATTAAGATTTCGTTGTAAAACAGATGCTGTTGTTTCACTTGGATTTCTTGAGTACTCGGTTGCAGTAACAATAAAAGATTTTATATTGTGATATTTCTCCATTTTCAAATTGATATTTTGTCGCCAAATGATTGATATTGTTGTGAATAAATTCTATCCTTCTAAAAATAACAAACAAATAGTGATGTCGACTGATACGGTATTTAGTATTTTACCGGTATTAAATACGGTAAAATACGGTATTTGGTATCAAATTGAAATACCATACCAATATGCCTTTTACCGATTTTTTTATGTAAATACCGTAAGATACGAGTAAAATTTTCGATACGGTATTTTTACAACTATATAGGTGAAAATACGGTATTTTCTGTTTTTGGTACCAGCAAAAAAAAATTTTTTTTTTTTTTTTTCATATAATTTCTAGATTATCAACCGTGGCACTGGTCATTAATAGCGGCCATATTTGATATTGTGTTTTATTGTCAAATGTCAATTGCTCAGCTGTTTTTATTATATTGCACATTCCACATTGACATTGACATTATTATTTTAAAAGCCGATATAATAACAAAGAAACTTTTCAAGTGTAATGAAAATTTATTAATATAAATACTTCTTCCAATAATACTAACTTTTTTTATTTAAAAAAACCTTATTTTTTTAAGGACAAATATTTTTTTTTTTTAATATTTTAATTTTGCTATATAATTTATTTACTGAATTTATTTATTGAATTTATTTATCATCCATAACTTCGTATGTATTTATTTTTATTTATACAATAAAATCAAGTTATGTTCATATATTTTTTATTTTTCAATACCATGAGTAACATCTCTATAGTTGTAAATACGGTATTGGTATCGAAAATTTCACTGATACCGTATTTTTACATACAGATTATTGATACGGTATTGAATAGTAAATTACCGTATCAATACCGTATTTTGTACCGTATTTGGTATCAAAAATAAAATACCGGTATTTGCACATCACTACAAACAAAATTTCAATCAGACGAAACAGTTAACTTTTCATTTTTTAATCTATCTATAGAGATATTGGAGTATTTCATAAAAATTGTAGGAGGCAAACTGTGAATCAAAAACTCTAGTTTTTTCCCAGTACTCTGGTTAAAGTAAGTGAAGAACAATTTTTTTATATAATAATAATATTTAACATCATCACTTTAAAAGCTTGTGGCCACTCTAGCATAGTTTTTACTTTTTCGTCCAAGTTCTATGCCATTGCCATAGTACTATGGACGAAAAAGTTCACATAAAACGGCTATAGGGCGGCGTTTTAATCGTTTCTTGAAACTGTTTCAGCAGTCCAATTCACAGGGCATTACAATTTAGGGCTTTTTTTCACCACTCACAGCGCTTGTGAAGCTTTTGTATGTAAAATCTATATAAAAAAAATTTTTACAAGCGCCATCAGCGGCAAAAAAAAGCCCTAAATTGTAAAAAATTTGCCCCGTGAATTGGACTGCAGCTGTACCAATGTGTACCAACTAGTGATGTAAATGACGGTCATTTTTTTTTTTGTGTCACGTCACAAAAAAAAATACCGTTTGTGATCGTCTGTGACCGTCATTTTTTTTTCGTCACATTTTCTCCGTCACAATTGGTATTTTTTTTAAATCTTCAAAATAGTTGTAAAAAAGACCGTCACAAAATAATTCGTCATTTTTTCGTCACATTTTTTCTGTCACAATTGGTTTTTTTTTTTTAAATCTTCAAAATAGTTGTAAAAAAGACCGTCACAAAATATTTCGTCATTTTTTCGTCACAAAATTTATTATTTAAAAAAGCTAGATAAAAAAATTCCTAAAATAAATGCATATTTTTCGTTAAATGTCCAAAATTTAATATTGTTTTTATTTTTCTATATTAATTGCAAATTTATTAAATTGATATTTAATTGCTGAATGCTGTTCAATTATTAAATGGTTAAATTTAATATTTTATGTTAAATGTCTAGCATTTATTATTGTTTTTTTTTTTTTTTTTATATCAAATATAAATTTATTCAATTGAACAATAAATATTTGTTACCAATATGGTGATTATTGGTTAGACTGCTGTGTGTGATAAATAATTAGATATTGAATTAATAATATTAAATATTTATAAATTTTTATTGATAATTATCAATTACAGATAACTGTTTATCAATAATTTATAAGATTTTCAACTCTGTCTGTGTGTGTGCGTCTGTCTCTTTTTTTGATAAAAAAAAAAAAATACGAAAAAATTTAATAGATGGCATACTCGATGTAAAACTGACGGTCAGCCGATAAGTCGTCATAAATTTGGTCACAAAAGTTGGGTCATAAAAATGGTCACGATTTTTGCCCGCGTCACAGATTGTCACAGACGGCGTCACAAAATTTTTTCACATCCCTAGTACCAACCATATATTTAATACTACTATAGGTGTGTTCGTTCACTATTCACACCGAGCGTATGCACGGAGCGTATGCAAGGAAGCGGTAGCGTTTTGCGGTCATTTGAAGAAACTTTAGTAACTAAAATTTACTAAAACATTCGTTATTTTCAGTCATTGTGTTTTTTTTTTTTTAATTTAATAATTTTTTCTCAGACGCAAGAACAAATTACCAATTAATAATAATGAAAGAGAGCGAAAGAACTGGAAAAAACGAATAGCAATAAATAAATAGTAAATTTTAGTTACTACAGTTTCTTCAAATGACCGCAAATGCCTCCTACGCACTCATTCAATTATTAAATAGGCTGAAACACACCTTATATTGCGCATAGGGTATGATTTTGTTCGGATTCATTACGGTGCAGACAATCTCTCTGTCGCAGTCATACTGCTCGACAAAAATCTTTTGCGCATGCCCGAATTATTATTCGAGTGAGAGCTCGAAAACATTCGGCAACGCACACAAATTCATTGTGTATACGTGTGAACCGAACGGATTATTTGGACATGCGCAAAAAATTTTTGTCGAGGAGTATGACTGCAACAGAGAGGGGACGTTCCAAAAATCACTCGGAAACCCGGACCGGCGCAGTAGATGAAAAAATATAGTGATAAAATGAACTTAAAAGTAACTAGAGGTTACTGTAGATATTATAAGCAACAAAAACAGCCATATTGGATATGCCATTTACTTTTGTTACTTATTACAGTTGTGAAAAGTATTTTTATAATTATTATTAATAATTAAACAATAATAATTTATTGTTTTGCGGCTATGAAAATACATGAATAAAAAATCATGTCTACCACAACAAAATATCAAAAATTTTCTATGATCACAATCTTGACCTTCCGGGTTTCCGAATGATTTTTGGAACGTCCCCAGAGATTGTCGGCACCGTAATAAATCCGAACGGCCCACTTATGGGAAAGCATAGGCGATGCGCAATATAGTAGTATTAAACACATAAAAAATAAATAAAAATATAACCTTTCTTATTTGTTGACAATTTGATATTTTGACAGTCAATCATTATATATATGTACTATACATGTGTAAATATATAAACAAAGAAATTTATTAACAACGCTAACCATTGTTGTTGTATTTTTTTAATGTTGGCTGTATAAAAAAAAACTGGTGTGAAGTTAGCGGTTCTATGCTGAAAATGCTGCATGCAGCAGTCCAATTCACAGGGCATTACAATTTAGTGCTTTTTTCCTCTACTGGCGGTGCTTGTAGAGCTTTTGTATGTGAAATCTATATAAAAAAAATTTTACAAGCGCCATCACCGGCAAAAAAAAGCCCTAAATTGTAAAAAATTTGCCCTGTGAATTGGACTGAAGAGTAGATTTGTGAATCATGTCAACTTGACTTCTCTACCATGTACAATTTGAACTCTTATTTATTATTTTAATACATGTACAAGTCAAGATTTTTTTCAGTTTAAGTTGTTGTTATTGTAATCTTATATTTATCTTCTAGAGTGAAACCGGCAGAAGATCATGAGAAACTTTATCCACATGCGCGAATATTGAAGCACACAAAGGCAAATTGTATATCTGTGTGTACAAGAATTGTAGTGTAATAAAAGTGTTCACACACATATACAACTTGCCTTTGTGTGCTTCAATATTCGCGCATGTGCATAAGGTTTCTCATGATTTTCTTCTGCCTTCAGAAATCACGCGGAAGCCCGGAAGTTCAAGACTGTGATCATAGAAAATTTTTAATATTTTGTTGTGTAGACATGATTTTTTTTCCATGAATTTTAATAGGTGCAAATCAGAAAAATATTATTGTTTAATTATTATAAAAATACGTTTCACAACTGTAATAAATAATAAAAGCAAGTGGCATGTATGCAATATGGCTAATTTTGTGGTTTACCATCAACAGTAACCTCGAGTAACTTTTAAGTTTATTTCATTCCTAAATTTTTCTGTCTCTTGCGCCGTTTCCGGGCTTCCGAGATATTTTTGGAACGTACCCCGGTCCGGCCATTCTAAAATATTATACATGGTGCAAGGAGCGAGGTTAGGGGCAGTAACTTTAAGGCAGATTTCCAAAATAGTATCTCCAATATATTCATGTAAACACAAAATATAAAGTATTGTTATTGTTTATATGTCAGTACAACTAACCTAATATTCTTGATATTATTTTTTAAAATAGATAAAATTTATTTATTAAATTGATCAAAATAAATAAACAAAAATCTAGAGGTCGACAGAATCAAATAGGGCAATAGAAAATAATATTCATTAATCAATGTTTATCATAAATAAATAATGACTTGCTGATATTTTATTTACTTTTTTTTTTTTTTTTTTTTTCCAGAACAATCACGATGAAACCTTGGATATTTTTGCTAATTGATTATTAAAAGAAGAAACTATTGTCAATAATAATAATATCTGATATAATTTATATTTTATTCATGAATTGTTCAATATTTTATAACATTAACCTCCCTGGCGGAAATGGTCAGAGCTAAGCCAGAAGAAAACGATATCGCTTTTGTCGCCAAAGCCAGAGCAAAACCAGAGCAAAGCCAGAGATAATAAAAACAGAATATTAACAATATCAAACGTAAATTTGGGCTTTATATGGACATATTATTTAAATTAAATTATTATTGAACTCATTTTTAGCAATAATATTGATGTAAAGAGATAAATATACGTATAACAAGTAATGTAAAAACTGACAAATTTTGACGTTTTGAGGTTGACTTGAATCGGCTAAACACAAAAATCCCTAGCGTGAAGCAATAGCAAATCCAGACCTTTTCCAGAGTAAAGCCAGACTTGTAAAAAAGACATTTATTTATAACAATAGCACTAACTATTAATAAACAAATTAAATCAATAAATTTTAATGACTTTTAGAGACTTTTTTATTAATATAATTAATTTTTCGCGTGAAAAAAAAAAAAAAAACACATTAATCTCTGACAATACAAAAGCCAGAGAAAAGCCAGAGTAAAGCCAGAGTAAAACCAGACAAAAGCCAGAGCAAAGCCAGAGTGAAGCCAGACTTGATGTGTTTTTAATTAATTAATTTTAATGACTTTTAGAGACTTTTTTATTGTTAAAATTAATTTTTCGCTTAAAAAAAAAAAAAAAGCACATCAATCTCTGGCAATACAAAAGCCAGAGGAAAGCCAGAGTAAAGCCAGAGTAAAACCAGACAAAAGCCAGAGCAAAGCCAGAGTAAAGCCAGACTTGATGTGTTTTTTTTTTTTTTCACGCGAAAAATTAATTATATTAATAAAAAAGTCTCTAAAAGTCATGGAAATTTATCAATTTAATATTGTTTATTAATAGTTAGTGCTATTGTTATAAATAAATGTCTTTTTTACAAGTCTGGCTTTACTCTGGAAAAGGTCTGGATTTGCTATTGCTTCACGCTAGGGATTTTTGTGTTTAGCCGATTCAAGTCAACCTCAAAACGTCAAAATTTGTCAGTTTTTACATTACTTGTTATACTTATATTTATCTCTTTACATCAATATTATTGCTAAAAATAAGTTCAATAATAATTTAATTTAAATAATATATCCATATAAAGCCCAAATTTACGTTTGATATCGTTAATATTCTGTTTTTATTATCTCTGGCTTTGCTCTGCTTTTGCTCTGGCTTTGGCGACAAAAGCGATCACGCCAGTTCTTCTAGGGCGCTCACATAATTATGTAGCCTGGTGAACCAATTTAGTAAAAAAGGTAGTTCAAATACAGATATTTATCATTGTTATTGTTTAAAAATTCCATAAATAGTGTCAAATTAAAATCGGGATTATCATTCAGACATATTGAGTTTGAATAATTTTTTTATTTGACAATATTTGATTGTTAAATATCAATGAAATCTACATGTGTTATTTTTTTTATTAGATTTTATCATTCAAGAGCTGAGACAATGTCAACAACACATTTAAAAATTCCAGTACCATTTGTTCAATCAGTTGAAATTGAAAGACATTGAATGTAATTTAAATTTGGTTGACCAAGCGGATGTACGAGATAAGCACAGTATGTTACTCTCCTAAATTGATATAAAATTGGAGCTGGTAAAATGTTATTGTGACCCCTCCTGCAGCCGTATTCACGGGGCAAAATTGTTCTCACTAGGGCTTTTTTTTTCCGCTGATGGCGCTTGACAAAATTTTTTTTATATAGATTTCATATAGAAAGGCTTCACAAACGCCACCATCGGAAAAAAAACGCCCTAATGAGAACATCCTCTGAATACGGGTGCTGGTGATTAAAGCAATAATAATTATATTAAATGTTGTTTTTTTTATATTTTAAATCGCAGTATTATATACCCGTACTATAAGCAATGACAATCCGAGCAAGTGCAAGTGCTCATCACTGAAATATAATGAAACTGGAAGGTGAACTCCTATGCGTAGCCAATGCACGGAGTGTCGCTAGAGATAGCAATATATTGGATGGCTTTCCCTCTCACTCACGCATGCGCACATTAAATCTCGTACAGTCAACGTCAAAACAAACTAGTACTACACGATATAAAAGTTACCAAAAGTTACATTATATTTCAGTACAGTCTCAACCAACTTTAGTTGACGTGACTGTACCGACAAGGACAAAAGCCCATCCATTGAATCTCTCTCTCGGCGACGCTAAGTTCGGCTTCCAGTTTTATTATATTTCAGTGGTGCTCATGCACTGTGCCACTGTGAGTCAATGATGCAGCAGTTATTGGTGAAAGTTCGGCTTCAACTACAGCAGTCCAATTCACAGTGCAAATTTTTTACAATTGCCGGTATTGGCGCTTGTAAAATTTTTTTTATATAGATTTCACATACAAAATAGAGTGGGTATAAGCAGAGTGAAGCCATCGAGGTCCCATTAGTCCGACATTTTGTGCTCGCCGTAGGGAGCGAGTATAAGAGGTTTTCGTCACTTCCGAGCTCACCGTATGGAGTGGGTATAAGAGGGTTCCGTCACTTCCGAGGTAAAAATGATATATGGCTTCACTCTGCTTATACCCACTCTAATACAAAAGCTCCATAAGCGCGGCCAGTGGAAGAAAAGAGCCTTAAATTGTAATGCCCTGTGAATTGGACTGCAGTTATTATCCATGAACTTATTACCAAAGTAACAAACTGGAAATGCTGAAATTTTAAAATGATTTGTTGCAACGACTAAATTAACTTCTCCAATAGTATAAAACTATGTATCATCAGTCAAATACCAACTCCACAACATACACTGTAATAAAATAAACAAAAATTGTTTTCATAATTAACAGGGTTTTTTTATGAATGTAAAAAAATTCTTCAATTACCATTTGTTCAACTAGAAATAATATATTACCAATTTCTTTTTTTACAATAATCAATTAGCAAAAATATCTAAGGTTTCATCGTGATTGTTCTGCACCCGTATTCACAGGGCAAATTTTATACAATTTAGGGCTTTTTTTTGCCACTGATGGCGCTTATAAAATTTTTTTTATATAGATTTTACATATAAAAGTTCCACAAGCGCCACTGTTAGATGAAAAAAGGCTTGTTTTGTCCAAAAATACATGGGTGCATTGCTTTAATAAAAATTTTTTTTTCGTTTTGCAATTTCGCCCTGCACCCGTATTCAGAGGATGTTCTCATTAGGGCTTTTTTTTCCGATGGCGGCGCTTGTGAACTTTTTATATAGATTTTACATGGAAAAGCTTCTTAAGCGCCACCATCGGAAAAACAAAGCCCTAATGAGAACATCCTCTGAATACGGGTGCTGAAATACTGACTAAAAACTAGAAACAGAAACAACGACAAAAGTGATAAATTTCTCTATGCAATATTCCAGGCTTTACAGTTTACGATAATGTGTGGTACGAGCTATGTGACAATAACAAACAATCACAAGAAGTCAATTTTCTATTTATTTCAGTTTGATATAAACATTGAACAGTTATCCATCTAATAATCGGAAGCCAAAAAAAATAATGTCATGTGCCAGTACTGCCACTACAAGAAACAGCTTTTTCTTATAAAATTATGGCCGGTATTACAGGGCGAAATTGCAAAACGAAAAAAAATTTTTTATTAAAGGAATGCACCCCAGCACCCGTATTCACGGGGCAAAATTGTTCTCATTAGGGCTTTTTTTTCCGCTGATGGCGCTTGACAAAATTTTTTTCATATAGATTTCACATAGAAAAGCTCCACAAACGCCACCGTCGGAAAAAAAACGCCCTAATGAGAACATCCTCTGAATACGGGTGCAGGAGGACGAACTTGCCTCAAAAAACCGTATCGCTATGTGGTCGCCGCATAATTGAGGGGCGCTAGTAGTACCCCGGTAACGTGCACGACTGGTATCGCTTTTTTTTTACAATGCGCACAATACAAACATAGTCTGACAAACACTAAAGGCTTGTGGCCACTAGCATAGTTTTTCGACCAAGTTCTATCCCAAGTAACACTGCGTCGTCTAAAAGTACGACAAAAAGATGACGCAAAAGCGCCATCGACGTCTTTTTGGCGCGTCAAAAAGATGACTTATTGGTGTATAAAAAGCTTGACTAATGTCGCACTTTTTTGGACGTTTTGAAGTACTCTTTTTGTCCACACAAAAAGTACGCCTTTTTGTACATAAAAAAAATCTTTTAAACGTCATCTAAATGACATCTTTTTGTAGTAAAAAAAGACCACTATCAACTAAATTTAAGGTGTATAAAAAGATATCTTTCAGTCATCTTTAAGTACTGCTTTTTTTGGTCCGAAATGGGTCTGCTTTTTGAAATCAATGAAAATAGAAAATAAACTATTAAACAAAAATAGGAATAAATTCAGTATATTTATTGTTTCGACTTCATGATCCATTTTTTTACACATTGTTCACAGTTAATATACTGAATTTATACCTATTTTTGTTTAAATACTTAATTTTATAATTGAACAATTTTATTCGAGAAAACTAGATTTTTATCTTTTAACAAGTCAAATTTTTTTTTTAAAGTTGCTTACATTAAATAATATTCTTAATAATATGGCTTTGCTTTTTTTCCTTATGTATTAACATTTTAATTTAGTAATAAATTTATTTTTTAAGAAGTACTTTTTTTCTCTTATCGCTTATTTTTAATTTTTCACTTTGGATTATTCACAACCAAAAAATTGACTTAGAATCCTTACTCAGTAGTTTGACTTGTTTTAATCACGAACTAAATTGGTGGGATTGTTCTTGTTTTCAAGTCGTTTTTTTGCTGCTGCAACACGTTGACTTGACCGACGTATCCAATCCTTCATATGCTCTTGAACGTTATTTTCGCTTGCTTGTGGTTTATTTAACATAATACCACCTGTTAAAACAAAAATCCGATAAATATTAATTAATTGTCTCATTTATTTATTTATTTATTTATTTATTTATTTATAAAATGTGCTATAGATTACTTATTATAAGCTCTCCAATTTTAAGCTTTGAAATAGCCACTGTATCTTTTTTGAGACCTGCCCATGTTACCTCTGCACCAACATTATCAGTCATAACAGTGATCATAGCATGTGCAACGGATTTCTGAAGACTTTTACCTCCTAAATTAGCAATTTTAGTATCCTGAAACAATAAAAATGGACAGCATTGAAAATTTTTCAAATAGATAACTCAATAGTAAAAAAAAATAGCTTACAAATTGTTTTTGACGATCATTCGAGTCAAGTAAACTTTCGTTTAGTATTTGTAAATCTCGAACTGTTTGACACTGCTGGAACTCAAACTTGGCATGACTTTCTACATCAAGATTATTTCGATTATCTCTCAGTATTAATAATATTTCATTGAGTTTGATCCTAATCATTGGACGACAACCTTTGAACATAAAAATACCCAGTTATTAGTTTTACTAAAATATAAAGAGAAAAACGAGTGCAGCAATTTGGCCCATGATTTTCATTATTACTTGGATTTTGTTCATATTGATTCAACGGTTGTAAATTAATAAATATAAGTGAAAATAATAGTATTAATCATAAACGAGATTTAGGTTAGGTTGTGATCCAAGATTAAAATAAATATTTATATATACTTAACTTGAATTTTTATGTTTGTCCTGAGCTCAGATAGAACTACTGTTGTTTCTTCTTTTAATAGATAATGTTTTTATAATTGATGAACGACAATTCGGATAATAATCTATGATAGAAAAAAAATATTGCACAGACGCACATCTGAATGAATATGATCGGATCCGTAGCTTTGTTTATAAAACAGTCTATTTTTTACAGTACTTTTTGACTTTAAGACATGTCTACATGAACAACATAATGTCGACGTTTTATGGACCAATGAGCGTGGGCCAATAATAGCTGACTTTTGGACATCTTTTCGATCGGTTCAAATAGTTGTGCTTGTGCTTTAAAATATGGTTAAAAGTAGTACTTAAAGTTGACGCATTATAGTCGCCACAAGGGTTGTCCTAAACAGGACATCTTTCTGCCATCTATTTGCAATTGCCATAAAGACATCCGAAAACGGACGTCTTAAAGACGTCATTTTGGCAAGAGTGTTACTTGGGATATGCCATAGCACTATGGAAGAAAAAGTTCACATATAACGGCTATAGGGCGGCGTTTTAATCGTTTCTTGAAATTGTTTCAGCTGTACCAACTTGCTTACAAACACATAAAAAATAAATAAGAATATAACCTTTCTTATTTGTTGACAATTTGATATTTTGACAGTCAATCATTATATATATGTACTATACATGTGTAAATATAAACAAAGAAATTTATTAACAACGCTAACCATTGTTGTTGTATTTTTTTAATGTTGGCTGTATTAAAAAAAACTAGTGTGAAGTTAGCGGTTCTATGCTGAAAATGCTGCATGCAGCATTTTTTCAACATAGTCCTCGGCGGCCATTTTCTAGTAAATTTCTAGTTAGATATAGTGACACAAGTGCTATGGCATAGAACTTGTTCGAAAAACTATGCTCGTGGCCACAAGCCTTAAATAGAGCATTATGTAACCATATGTAACACATGATGTTTGTCAGAGTATGTTTGTATTGTGCGCATTGTAAAAAACGAGCCATACAAGTCGCGCACGTTACCGGGGTACCACTAGCGCCCCTCAATTATGCGGTGACCACATAGCGATACGGTTTTCATATACAGGCGAGATAGGGAGTAAGTCCTCCTGTATTTCTAAGGTGTGTTCGTTCACTTTTTACACCGAGCGTACGCACGGAGCGTTATGCAAGGAAGCGCTAGAGTCGTGCGGTCATTTAATGAATCTTTAGCAACTAAAATTTACCGACGCATTCGTTATTTTCAGTCATTGTGTTTATTTTGTTAATTTAATAATTTTTTCTAAGACGCAAGAACAAATTACCAATTATTGATGAATAAAGAGAACGAAAGAGCTAGAAAAAACAAATAACAATAAATAAATAGTAAATTTTAGTTACTAAAGTTTCTTCAAATGACCGCACGACTCTAGCGCTTCCTTGCATACGCTCCGTCGTGGTGGAAGACCTCCACATCCAGGTTGGAAAAATGGAACATTTAAACAAATTTTTAATAAAGAAGGCAAAACATCTGGTGCATATTGTACAATGTGTGAATTGTACAACTTTGTGTACAATAACGTTAAAATAACGGTATACACTTTGATTGTTTATATTAACTTGAACATTTATTAATTAATAATTGTTATTTATTTATAGAAAAAGATTAATAGCAAATAGCAGTGAACACTATGTAAACAGTCAACACAAAGTGACAGCTTGCTTTTCATTGTCAGTCGGTAAAAAAGAAGCTCCGAAAATGGCGTCCTATGTAAATTACATAAATTACAGTAATTTACACGTAATGTATCTCTGATTTTTTTTTATTTTTACCATCATTAACCGCCGAGCCAGAATCAAAAAACACCTCCTTCACAAAAGTAAACTACGATTTCGCCATTTTTTAAAGATCTGATTTTTTTACTGTAAGTAGTAGAGCACAAGATTAGCTTACTTTCCAAATTACATCATGGGATAACGATGGGTTCATTATAAAAAATTTTTTTTTCCATGACAAAATCACTAAAAACAGACAAGATCATATGCCCAAACAACAGGTTTTTTCTTTGTTTTTTATAGGAAATTTCCTCACGATTACAGGAAAAATACGAAAAAAATTCCCACGCATGCGCAAAGTGGTTAAAAATCAAGTTCAATTATCGAAAAAACGGCTATTTATCGGTTATATATCGTAGAGCTATTAAAATAACGATTGATTCTAAAATTCAATAATAGTGATCGATAAAACTCGTCAAGGAAAAAAAAATGTCCTAATAAAAATTTGACATCTCGAATAAATATTGATTGTTTAGCTATAATTACAGCTATAGTAGAAAATCTAACGGCTAAGTAAATCGTATACATGTTTTGAAAAAATATCGATACTTCGAAAACTATTCGAGATATCGAAATTTTTATCATGCCATTTTTTTTTCCTTGACGAGTTTTATCGATCACTATTATTGAATTTTAGAATCAATCGTTATTTTAAAAGCTGTACGATATATAACCGATAAATATCCGTTTTTTCGATAATTGAACTTATTTTTTAACCACTTTGCGCATGCGTGGGAATTTTTTTCGTATTTTTCCTGTAATCGTGAGGAAATTTCCTATAAGAAACAAAAAAAAAACCTGTTGTTTGGGCATATGATCTTGTCTGATTTTAGTGATTTTGTCATGGAAAAAAAAATTTTTCATAATGAACCCATCGTTAACCCATAATGAAATTTGAAAATTAAGCTAATCTTGTGCTCTACTACTTACAGTAAAAAAAATCAGATTTTTGAAAAATGGCGAAATCGTAGTTTACTCATGTGAAGGAGGTGTTTTTTGATTCTGGCTCGGCGGTTAATAATGGTAAAAATAAAAAAAAAATCAGAGGTACATCTGAGTCGATGACTAACCCAAAAAAAATATTCGTTTTCAAATCTGTGAGGGTGAGGGTGAGGGAAAAAACCCTGTGAGCTGACATGGAATGACCCATATATACTAAACTGATATATTAAACTTGAACAATTACTTTCATTTATAAATAAACCAAAAAATTCCTATAATATTAATATGTTCTTTTACATATAAAACTTAACAAATTTATACGATCGAAATATATTAAAAATCTAATCTAGCCTTATTATTATAATTTTATAAATTAAAATTAAAATTATCAACTTATTACAACATGATTGGGTTTGGAAGAAACATTAAAACCACAATTTTTTAAAATGAAAATTATTGTGTCAAATTGTTTAGTTACATTCTTTCCTTAGCTATTTTTGCGGAAATTAATTTATAAAGAAGCTATTGGCAAGTGTTGCTGAAGAAAAGATGTAACTAAATACAATAATTAACAGTGTAGATTGATTCCTCAGGGGTGCGTTTCGTAGAGGACCGCGGTCTACCAAAAATAGGCGTGGTTTATCATGGTGAATTTAATTTCGTTGTAGTGTCAGCACTGCTATGTATTGGAAAACGTAAACAAACATAAGCAAACGTAAACACCGAAAAATATGATTAACGTATTATAGAGAAAAAAATAATTTGGCATCAAAAAAAAAATTGTCAATTATAATAGTAGGTGTATATTGTTGTTATCTCAATTATTTAGCCTGTAAATTGTATTTCTTTTCAAAGTTAATGCTTCAAAACCTATCATAACTCAAATGTAAGGTTAGGACAGCACTTATATTTTTGTTATTTTTCAAGATCTTAAACTGGCTGATGTTGCTGTTCATTTTCAACAAAAACAACAATTACTACCTACATCAGTCAATAGATAATGTGTTTGAAGTGGAATTTTTCTTTTCATTTTGTTAACTGTTATTAACAAATTTATTGTTTTAATAATTTTATTCAGTACAAAATTCAGTAAGCACCACATCCACAACATTAACAATACATACATAGAAAGGTGTAAAAAAAAGTATACATGAGACTGGTTATTTTTTAGGGATTCCTAGGGAGATTTTTAATTTTTATGAATTCACTCTGATTATGGCCAAAAAGGACCGCGGTCCCCCTACGGAACGCACCCCAGCCATTCGACACAGTAATTTTCTTTCATTATAGAAAATATTGCAGAGAAATTAATCTTGACTATTGAATAATTTATTTAGTTACATCTTTTTCTTACATATATATGCCATGAATAATTTATCAAAAAACTATTGGGAAATGTTGCTGAGAAAAGAATGTAAGCAAATAAATTAATTTGCACTTTAAATCAATTTATCAGCAGTATAATTCCTATATTAAACTTAAATTCTTGTGCCAAATCGTTGTGGAATTAATATAGATTATAAAATATTTCATTTGGTTACATCCTTTTCTTAGCAATTAATGGCCCATAATTAATGAATTAAAAAGCTATTGGCATTAAGTTATTCTTCATTAACTAAAGAATGAATGAGGACTACTTATTAATTTATTTAGTTACCTCCTTCTCTTAAATACATTTGCCAATAGCTTTTCAATTTATTAATTATGGCGAATATAGCTAAGGAAAGGACGTAGCCAAAAAAAAATAAATTGTACTTTCCATTGATATCTTTGCTTAATTTCTTCAAATTAATTAGTAATTTTTTATAAAAATCCAGCACCCGTATTCAGAGGATGTTCTCATAAGGGCGTTTTTTTTCCGATGGTGGCGCTTGTGAAGCTTTTCTATGTAAAATCTATATAAAAAGTTCACAAGCGCCGCCATCGGAAAAAAAAGCCCTAATGAGAACATCCTCTGAATACGGGTGCTGAAAGCTGTATATTGATCTATTTAATGTTTGCCAGAGTATGTTTGTATTATGCTCATTGCAAAAAAAATCGATACAAGTCGCGCACGTTACCGGGGTACTACTAGCGCCCCCAATTATGCGGTGACCACATAGCGATACGGTTTTCATATACAGGCGAGATAGGGAGTAAGTCCTCCTGCACCCGCATTCACAGGGCAAATTTTTTACAATTTAAGGCTTTTTTTTGCCGTTGATGGCGCTAGTAAAATTTTTTTTATATAGATTTTACATATAAAAGCTCCACGAGCGTCACCGGTGGATGAAAAAAGCCCTAAATTGTAATGCCCTGTGAAATGGAGTGCAGTATTTCTAGTCTTCTTGGGTAAAAGAAAGGTTTTCAAAATGGCGTCATATGTAAACTACATAGATTACATAAGTTACAGTAATTTACCTGTAATGTATTAAACTAAAAAATCAACGAAAGACCCATCACATAGAGTGTAGATCAGTGTTGGGTAATTCGACGATTTTCGGGGTATCATACAATCATACGTATGATACGTATCATACGTATGATACTACATGAAGTGTATGATAGTTGAAAATGCCCTCTTTTTTTTATAAAATGAAGTAAATGATTTATTAAAATCACTCACACCACTACACACCACTGTACACAGCTGTCAAACTGTTTTTTTTATTCGACAACGATAAATAATAAATAAATTCATCAACGTGTATAAAAAATTTTATGAGAATTAAAACATTATATGAGAAAATAATTCAACAGTTAATATTATGACTACTTTCAAAAAATCAGCTAATGAGTTCGTCTTGAATATATTAAAGTATGCCAATATAGAAAAAGATGTTAATTTGGCAAATAGGTTTCCCAGATCAATATAATACGTTCCTCATAGAAAACGACAGGAAAATATATTTGTGATATTGAGTAATGTTAAATTATCTGTGTGATTATAATTTCGTAATTACTGTATTTATTTTTTTTTTTTCGCAAGCTAATGGAACTTTTTCCTGGCATTGCCTGCACCCGTATTCAGAGGATGTTCTCATTAGGGCGTTTTTTTTCCGATGGTGGCGTTTGTGAAGCCTTTGTATATGAAATCTATATAAAAAAAATTTTGTCAAGCGCCATCAGCGGAAAAAAAAGCCCTAATGAGAACAATTTTGCCCCGTGAATACGGCAGTCCAATTCACAGGGCATTACAATTTAGGGCTTTTTTCCTCTACTGGCGGCACTTGTAGAGCTTTTGTATGTGAAATCTATATAAAAAAAATTTGACAAGCGCCATCACCGGCAAAAAAAAGCCCTAAATTGTAAAAAATTTTCCCTGTGAATTGGACTGCGGGTGCTGGCATTTCATGATGTTCCTCAGAACCTGTCAAAACCCTCCTGCCCCACATATCATGTGATAGTCTATTATCTCATTTTTTTATAATAATTTTTGAGATTATATAAATAAAATATACACAATCATTAGTCGTTGATTGTGTCCAATAAATATTAATAAATTCATGAAATTACATATTATGTTAACATATTGCTTTTGGGCGCAAAATATGTGTACAATGATGGATTAGGCAAAATGGCGTCAGTAAAATAGTTTAAAGAGTAAAATGTAGAGGCGCTTTTAATGTATGATAAATGGCGTATGATGATGGAGATGTATGATACTGTATGATACAGTGTATGATACTGCTGTATGATACACCGGTATCATACCTACCCAACACTGCAGTCCAATTCACAGGGCATTACAATTTAGGGCTTTTTTCCTCCACTGGCGGCGCTTGTAAAGCTTTTGTATATGAAATCTATATACAAAAAATTTTACTAGCGCCATCAACGGCAAAAAATAGCCCTAAATTGTAAAAAATTATTTTATTTTTATTTATACCGTAAAAATTAATCGCAAATAACTTTTACGTTATAAAGAGCACACCGCTACCTTTTATTAGCAAACATAAAAATTATTTTATTTTTATTTATACCGTAAAAATCTGTAAAAAATTTAGGGCTATTTTTTGCCGTTGATGGCGCTAGTAAAATTTTTTTTATATAAAGTGCATTCTTTCGTCAATTTTTTGTTGACACATCATGACCGCGCATTTGCGCAAAAGCTGAAAAAGCACGTAAGTTTTTAATTGTTTGTAAGTGTGTATTTAGGTGCTTTTTTTTGTGTATTTATTTTTTTACACTTTAATGCGCATGATCATGCATATGCGCCTGTCATGCAAACTTGATGAAAGAACAGTGGCGTCGAACAAATAATTCTTGAAAAATAAAAATTGAAACATGGCTGTTCCAGCCCCTCATGTCCTACGCTGTTGCAAACTGACTTTTTGCTGACTGCGCATTCGATTGCGCATGCGTGTAAATAAACAGGAAAAAAAATAAATACACAAAAGAAAGCACCTTTTATTTTTTTTTCTGTTTATTTTTACGCATGCGCAGTTGAATGCGCAGTCAGCAAAAAGTCATTTTCCAACAGCGTAGGGCATGAGGGGCTGGATTAGCCATGTTTCAATTCTTATTTTTTAAAAATTATTTGTTCGACGCCACTGTTCTCTCTTCAAGTTCGCATGACATACGCATGTGCATGATCATGCGCATTAACGTGAAAAAAAATAAATACACAAATGAAAGCACCTACTTTTACTTAATTCCTCGTCTTCTGCGCAAATGCGTGGTCATGATGCGCCAACAAAAAATTGACGAAAGAACGCACCTATAGATTTCATATACAAAAGCTTTACAAGCGCCGCCAGTGGAAGAAAAAAGCCCTAAATTGTAATGTCCTGTGAATTGGACTGCAGTAGAATCATATATTTAATACTACTATATTGCGCATCGCCTATGCTTTCCCATAAGTGGGCTGTTCGGATTCATTACGGTGCAGACAATCTCTCTGTCGCAGTCATACTCCTCGACAAAAATTTTTTGCGCATGTCCGAATATTCTGTTCGGTTCACACGTATACACAATGAATTTGTGTGCGTCGCCGAATGTTTCCGAGCCCCGACTCGAATAATAATTCGGACATGCGCAAAAGATTTTTGTCGAGCAGTATGACTGCGACAGAGAGATTGTCTGCACCGTAATGAATCCGAACAAAATCATACCCTATGCGCAATATAGTAGTATTAAATATATGAGTAGAATCACATGTATGCTATTAGCCCACATTTCCATGGCTTATTTAGTTGACCGTTTTTTAATCTCCTTATGTAAATTAGTGTAAATTTTTCATAGTTTTATATCTGTTTTAGAAAAATAATAATTTATTAAAGCGATCTGTGTTTTAAAAATGTCAACTTTTACGGGCAAGGAACAAGTCGATAGTGAAAAATTAAAGCAAGCTCAGGCAGAAAAATTATCACCAAAAAAAACATATCCAGATGAACATGGTGAACTTTATGGACATGATTTGTACCCAGAACGTCGAGGAAACAAACAAAAAACTATTAAAAACATTGTTTTGATGAAAGATGGGACTGAACATATAGCTAGACTTCACTGCGAGCAACGAGTATTCAACTGTATCAAAAAACGTAAGTTTTTCTAAACAAATGAATTGAGATGAAATCAATTTAACATTCGATCTATACGATATCTATTTTAAAGATCCTTTGGTCAAAATCATGATGAGCGCACTTAAGTCAGCAGGATGCCCGGTAGATCTAAGGCGACACTTGTCATGCGAAGAGTGTGATTCTTCTGTTACGGGAGGATATGATCCCGAGTTAAATCAAATAGTGATATGCCAAAATACAGCAAGAATTGAAGGAATCGTTGGTAGTGTATTGACTCATGAAATGATACACATGTTCGATTATTGTAAAAATAAATTAGACTTCAAGAATATTGATCATTTAGCATGTACAGAAATTCGAGCTGCCAACTTGACTTACTGTAGTTTTATGAGTGCTATGATTGATGGTGATGCTGCACTTTGGGATATGAAAAAAAAACATCAGGTAAATATTTTTAAAAATTAGTATGCTTGCACATCGTCACAACTCCCAATACCATAGTTTTTTTTTATTTTTAGGAGTGTGTAAAGCGAAGAGCAACACTTAGTGTCTTGGCAGCGAGAGGCGTGAGTACAGAAGAAGCTCGAGCTGCGGTTGAACGAGTTTTCGATAAATGTTACAATGATTTAGAACCGATTGGACGTCGAATCAAACGCAACACAGACGATATGAATAAAGCTTTTTTTGACGCTCCATATTATGGCTATGATACGTAATTGATAATTCTGTAATCGATTAACATATCTCTATCATATTTGGAGTGTAAATCAAATGCATCAATTGAAACGATACTTTGAGTTTTTAATTTCATAATTGATCGAACTGATATGGTGAATAAAAATTAATGATAACACCTATGAATAGTGAAAAACTGTCTGAAGACACGGGAATAGCAATTAATTTGCAACCAATTAAGTTTTTTAGTTACTCAGTTAAAATAAAGACTTATAGTGAATCGTAACAACAGTAAAGTAATTTATTTGACAGGAAAACATTTTGTATTAACGTACAACGCTAGTAAACTTGATGGAATGAAGATGTTATGAAATTTTGAGATTAGATAAATGAAATATTAACGCATCTTAATGGGCCCTTAGAATTATAGGTACTAATATTCGTTGTTTTTATATTAATTATTAAAGTCGGCCTGTTTTAGAAAGGTTATACATGGCTCTTATGGGAGCAAGCGTAACAAAATAATTTCGAACATAAACAAATGTGGTTAAATGGAGTTTTTTTTGATACTAATATTATTGTGGCAAATAATATTAGATTTTCTGTAATTATAAAAACTATCCACAAAAAAATGAAATTTTATCAGGTTTTTCACTGTTTATCACCATCAGTCTGACAACATAATGGATGCCCCTGGTGAAAATAATATGGCGGATTATGTCATAAGATGCCATAATCAGTGTTGGGTAAATGGTCGATTTTTGGGTTTAATACTTTCATACCGGTATGAAAGTATGAAACTCAAGAACGCCCCCTATGGCATCAAAATTGTCTACCATACCAGCATAAAACTCTCGAATGTCAAATTTTTTGTTGATATATTAAGGTATAACTTGCCAAAATTTTTGGGGGCGTGTCCTAAATATACTGCCTATGCTTTTACATGGATAGTTTTTGCGTTGCCAACCCCAAATAACTAAAAAAATAGATTTTTCTCGGTGGTTTGTGGCTTATTAATAATACTTTTTGCTAGAGAATCTTATCATTTCGTCTATTTTATTGCATAATAAATCATATTCTTGTAATTTAAACAATTTTAATTAGTTTTTATTTTCTCGTATTACCCCGGCAATAGTGCTTTTTTTGTCAGTTTGCAACACTGATCTTGAGGCCATCTTAATATCTATTTCATGAATGTATGTGTGTGTATGCTGTGTAAAAGCTAAACATGGATGCTAAATTTTGCTAAATTTGCTGTTTAAATTTTCCCGCTTCAATGCGCTGTTGCCAGAGCCTCAATACTTGTTCTCATAAAATTGCTAAAAATCGTGTTTTTAGCTTATATTTTTATTAATTACGTGGGATTTAGTCTTATAAGCCCATTTCATCCTGATATCAAAAAATTCCTTATTTTTTCTTTTATTATCTATTAGTTTTTGGGATAGGTGAGACTAAAACAAGTATTGTTTTGTTAAGTTCGTAGATATTTTCTAACACCTCCTCCCATAAGAGCCCATGTCTAACCTCTCTAAATTATGTCAACTTTGAATAATTATTAAAAAAAAAAAAGTCTTATAACTTAAAAACTGAATTGACAAAAAGATGCATTATTATTTCATTTATCTAAATTATTAATTTCATGAGCCTCAGACTATTTTTCATTTTGGCAAGTTATACCTTAATAGATGTATTACAGAATAAACAAATAATATGAACAATATTTGTTGATTATAAAAACAACAACAGTAATGTATTTCAATTTATTTGAACAGATAATAAGCTATTGACAAATGGCTAAGAAACGGATGTAGCTTCCCTGTTAATTTCTAAAGAATTAATTCAGCCAAAGTAATTAACATCCTTTCCTTAGCTACCATTTTTCCCATAGCTTTTTATTAATTTAAATAAATAAATGGTCAAAGGAAAAATGGTAGCTAAGGAAAGGAAGTTGTCACATGTTAATTCATACGAAATTAATTTTGCCAAAGAAATAAACATGCAGGCAACATCCTTTCCTTAGCTAATATTTTTCCCATAGCTTTTTATTAATTTAACAAAATAAATGGTCATAGAAAAAGTGGTAGCTAAGGAAAGGAAGTTGCCACATGTTAATTTATACGAAATTAATTTTGCCGAAGAAATTAACATGCAGGCAACATCCTTTCCTCAGCTACTATTTTTCCTATGACCATTTATTTATTTAAATAAATAAAGAGCTATGGGAAAAATATTATCCAAGGAATGGATGTTGCCTGCATGTTAATTTCTCTGGCAAAATTAATTTCGTATAAATTAACATGTGACAACTTCCTTTCCTTAGCTGCCATTTTTCCCATAGCTTTTTATTTATTTGAATAAATAAATAATAATAGGAAAAATGGTAGCTATGGAAAGGATGTTGCCTGCATGTTTATTTCTTTGGCAAAATTAATTTCGTATAAATTAACATGTGACAACTTCCTTTCCTTAGCTACCATTTCCCTTATAGCTTTTTATTTATTCAAATTAATAAAAAGCTATGGGAAAAGTATGAGCTAAGGAAAGGATGTTGCCTACGTATTAATTTCTTTGGCTAAATTAATATTTTATGAATTAACATGTAAACAACATTCTGTCCATAGACATTTTTCCAATAGGTTTTTACATAAATAAATAAATAAAAAAATTAAAATTAGCGTGTTGCGAGTACGCGCGGGGGAAGTGAAACTTCTTTCAGAGTAATGTCACGCTGAATATTAATAATAATAATAATAATAATATTAATACTGACAATAATATTCAAATATAAATATTATTAGTTAATAATAATTATTAGTATTTATATTACGAATATTATTATTATAAATTTTATTATTTATATCGTCACATTAATGGAAAAAGGGCGTAAGTGCCATTTGTAGGAATTTTTTTCAGAAAAGGACGATAAATTTTCGGGCTTTGCATCCAATTTTAAGGCTTAAAGAAAAAAAAAAAGTGCGTATGTTCAGGGACTTACGCCTTTCTTCCATTCTCAAAATCATTTTTAATAAAAGATGAAGATTTGTAATTATTTTTATGTTTTTCTTATTGATAATAAATTATGTATAATTATCAGTAAACAATCAATAATTTAAAAAATCCTGCCATTAAATGAATTTCAAATAAAATTGAAAGTATGCCCTTCATCTTTTATCAAAAATTATTTTGATAACGGGAAAAAAGGCGTAAATCCTTGGACATACGCTCTTTATCCTTTATCAAAGGTTGTTACGCCCATTCTCGCTTTTTTTTAAGTATTAAAATTAGATGAAAAACCCGAAAATTTATAAATTTGCACTTACGCCCTTTTTCCTTTAAAATTGACGTTTTTGGCACTTACGCCCTTCATTCTTTAATGCGACGATATAATTGATACTATCGATATTATTACTAATATTATATTGATATTATTGTTAATCATAATATTATTGGAGTTATTATTATTTATAATAATATTATTCATATATAACCATAGTATAAATAAAATAATAATTTCAAAAATATCATCGATAATAATAATATCAATATAATATTAGTAATAATAACAATAATATTATCGATTTATAATAATATCAGTGATATTAATAATATGAATAATAATATTGACATTTGACAATAACATTCATACATAAATATTGATAATTATTAGTATTGATATTCAAAATATTATTATTATAGATATTATTATTGATATTAATACTATTGTGAATAATTGGTAATATTATCAAAATTATTGTTGTTATAATTATCATTTATATATATTTATAATAATTTTATTGTTATTATAATAATGATTCTTTAAACCCGCGAGATAACTATTGCTTGATACGTTCAAATGAATTTTTTTTAAAAATCAATTATTTAAGTATTAAACTCAGTTGAACTGTTTAATAATATTTAAATAAATAAACAAACAAAAAGTCGCACACGCATACACACATAGAAGCTGACGCTCACTGACGTTCCAAGTTTATACGCTATATATAGTGCATGTATAATGCTTGCCGGTATAGCAGAGAGTATAGTAGAAAGTATACGCCAGAGTAAACGCCAGAATAAACGCCAGAGTATACGCGAGCGCGTAACGCTAGCAGGGCCTCGAATTTTTTTGCTACCCTCCGTAAAGAAGTTTCACTTCAAAAACTATGGAAAAAATAACTAAGGAAGGGTGTTGCCACATGTTGATTTATAAAGAATTAATTGAGCCAAAGAAATTAACAGGTAAGCCACATCCTCTCCTTAGACATTTGTCAATAGCTTTTAATATATTCAATAAATTTATTACTACTGACAAAAGTCTGAGAAAAGGATGAAGATTATTACTATTATGCTATAATTAAAGGAATGATATTCTTAAATTTAAATTATGAGCAATTCAAAATGGTGTGTGACGTAATATACGAAAATGCCTACAGATGGCGTTACTAACGTGGTATGAAAGTATGAAACCTCCGCGGTATAATACCGGTATTATACCGAGGTTTACGACCGGTATGATACCGCGGTATTATACAAACCCAACACTGGCCATAATAGGCCATAAAATGACAGGAAAATTATGGCATAATATGCCATAATCTGACATCTTCTGTCGTTATTACTTTTCAGAATTTGTCGGAAAATGCCGGAATTTCTAAGGTTATTTGGACTTCCGACAAATTCCGACAAATTCTTACAAGATTTTTTTTTGGGGATTATGCCATATTATGACATAATGCGCCATTTTTTAACGTCAATTTATGGCATTTTATGTCATAATATGACATAATTTACCAACTTTTTATGGCATTCTATGGCATATTATGGCATATTATGCCATAATATGACATAATCCGCCAACTTTTTATAGCAATTTATGGCACATTGTGTCATAATATGGCATAATCCGCCGCAACTTTTTATGGCATTTTATGGCATCTGGCGAATTTCTGATATTTATTAAACATAAATATTTACGTATTATTCATTTTTACTTCTTTCAAACAATTACGGGAAACATTGATTATTTAAATTTTTGTATTATTATATCGTCATATTTTTTGGATATGAATATGATGGATCCCTATCGTATATATAAGAACTCGTTGTGAGATGACCACATGCGAGAAACTTCAAAAAGCAATGTACAAGAAGAAATGTAAAAAAAATGGAATCACTCAAAAAATTTATTGCGTAATAATTTAATAACAAAGTCACATAATTAAAACAACGACGTGACCGAAAAGAAAATATTATTTACTAAAAAAACTATTATCAAAATGAATTTGCCATTACAAACTTTTTAGATGTCAGAATATGCCATATTCTGACATATTCTTACATGATTTTTGGATACCAGAATATGCGATTTTCTGACAAATGAATTTTGTCGGAATATGTCAGAATATGCCATATTCTGACATGATTTTTGGATGCCAGAATATGCCATTTTCTGGCAAATGAATTTTTGTCGGAATATGTCAGAATATGGCATTTTCTGACATATTCTTACATATTCTTACATGATTTTTGGATGCCATAATATGTCATTTTCTGGCAAATGAATTTTGTCGGAATATGTCAGAATATGCCATTTATCGTGGTATTTATCGGTTATATATCGTATAGTTATTGAAATAACGATTAATTCTCAAATTTAATAATGGCAATCAATAGAGCTCGTCGAGCAAAAAAAAATGTCTTTAAAAAAATTATGATATCTCAAATAGTTTTCGAGTTATAATGATTTAAATATTTTGATATAGTGATTTTTTTTTTCTTTTCAAATATACTAATGGCAAACGATAAGACTCTAATAAGAAATTTTTATTTGGGCTTTTTTTTTAGCTTGGTGAGTTTTATCGATTGCCTTTATTAAAATAAAAAAAAAAAAAATATATAATATATCGAAATTTTAAACATGTTATAACTCGAAAACTATTCGAGATATCGAAGTTTTTATGTAGACTTTTTTTTCTACTTGACGAGTCTTATCATTTGCCATTAGTATATTTGAAAAAAAAAAAAAAAAAAAATCACTATATCAAAATATTTAAATTATTATAACTCGAAAACTATTTGAGATATCGAAATTTTTTTAAAGACATTTTTTTCTGCTCGACGAGCTCTGTTGATTGCCATTATTAGATTTGAAAATTCATCGTTATTTCAATAACTATACGATATATAACCGATAAATAGCCATTTTTTTCATATTTCAACTCCATTTTTAACCACTTTGCGCATTCGAAGGATTTTTTACGTATTTTTCCCGTAAAACATGTTGTCTCGGATATCGGAATATCCCCAAACATTTAAAACTAATTGCTTAATAAGTTCTACGGCACGATGCTTATGTCTACTCTACTGGTAACGTGCGTGACTTGTTTCGTTTTTGTTTTACAATGCGCACAACAAACATACTATGGAAAACACTAAATGGAGCACTATACAACTGTCAGAATTTCCATAGAAACTACTAATTAATTTAAAGAAATTAATGAAGATTACTGATTAATTTTTTTGTCTACTTTGATTCCCTAGCTATATTTCCTATAATTAATAAAATAAAAATTTATTGGCAAATGTTGCTATAGAGAGGATGTAGCCAAATGAATTGATGAGTAATCTTCCATCAATTTCTTCACTTAATTTCTTTAAAATATCGTTAAATGATTATTCTCAATCTCCGCCGTCCTTCATTTCGGCAATTGAAAAATCGTTTACTACCGCCTCTCACTCGCTGAGACACCATTTGACTTCATTAGACGTGGATGACGACCAATGACGACAAATGAGTATTCTCAATCTCTGCCGTCCTTCATTTCGGCAATTTAAAAATCGTTTACTACCGCCACTCACTCGCTGAGACACCATTTTGAATTCATTAGACGTGAATGACGACCAATGACGACAAATGAGTATTCTCAATCTCCACCGTCCTTCATTTCGGCAATTGAAAAATCGTTTACTACCGCCTCTCACTCGCTGAGACACCATTTTGACTTCATTAGACGTCAATGACGACCAATGACGACAAATGAGTATTCTCAATCTCCGCCGACCTTCATTTTGGCAATTGAAAAATCGTTTACTACCGCCTCTTACTCGCTGAGACACCATTTGACTTCATAAGTCGTGAATGACGACCAATGACGACAAATGAGTATTCTCAATCTCCGCCGACCTTCATTTCGGCACCCGTATTCAGAGGATGTTCTCATTAGGGCGTTTTTTTTCCGATGGTAGCGTTTGTGAAGCTTTTCTATATGAAATCTATATAAAAAAAATTTTGTTTAGCGCCATCAGCGGAAAAAAAAAGCCCTAATGAGAACAATTTTGCCCCGTGAATACGGGTGCGGCAATTGAAAAATCGTTTACTACTGCCTCTCACTCGCTGAGACACTATTAGTCGCAATTAGTAAAATCAAAATAATTATTGGAGTAACAGTGAATAGGTGTCTACTATCAAATAAAAGGTTGGTTACGCCAACATAACCTCACCATGCCGTCACAGGCCGGTGATGGTAAACAAAACACTGAAAATATGGAGTACAATGAGATTGATCCAAATGAAGATACACAGTCTATGTTACGTAATTTGACTAACGAGAGTAAAGGTATTTATTCTAGTAAAAGACAAAGATCACCTGAAATAACTAACAACACTGATAATGGTAAAAAAGTTAAAAATGTACAAAGTGAACCGACAACCTCGTCAAGTAAATCTGAAAATACAAAAGCTGATATATGGAAATACAGTCAACATGACAAAGGTCCATATATTTTTTTTATTAAAAAGAAAGAAAGAACTGAAAAACCAATTTCTATATTAGAAATATGTCGTTTGATGAAAACACTGTGTCTTCAATACAAGGCAATTAGTAACGAGAATAATAAATGGACTTGGAAAGTTACCTTTGATTCTAAATACACAGCAAATTTGTTACTGACTGACCAACGAGTTGCTGAGAAAGGCTATCGAGCATTTATAACCCAAGAATTGTTATTTAGAAAAATTGTCATACGAGACATACCAACTGACATTACTAAAGATGAACTTAAAAAAGATTTAATGATTGATAATGGCAGAATTGAAATTCAAGATATTTATCGTCTACAAAGAAAAAATCAAAAAAAAGAACTAGTACCAACTGAATCAGTATGTGTTACGATAAGAAGTCGTGAACTTCCTCGTGACATTAACATGTGGAGAGCCAAACTGAGCTTTCAACCATACATTCAAAGTATCAGACAATGTTTTAAATGTGGTAAGCTATATTATTCAATTAAATTTTGTACAGCACCAGAAGCAAAATGTTTAAACTGTGGTAAACAAGTACATGGTACATGCCAAAATGTGTCAAATTGTATCAATTGTGGTGGTCCACATAAAACATTAGATAACTCATGTGTAAAGGTTCAAGAATCCAAAGAAATTAATAAAATTCGTTAGAAGCAAAAAAGATGTTAAAAAAATATCAAAATGTTCAAGATACACCAATGAAAACTAACGAAAATTTTCCTTTTCTTAAAGAAAAAACAAATCCAAATATAAGTACTAACTATAAACCAGCTTTTAGCAGTCAAACAGAATCACAATGGAGTAAATCTTTAAATATAAATATGACAAATAACACTCTAAATGAATCAGACAACACAAATAATAAAGACAAAATTTATGTACAAGAACAAATGAAAGAACTTATACAAGCAATGAAAATTGTACCAAATGCTGAAACTTTTATGTCAAGATTATGGAAAACAGTAACTCAACATATTAAATTAGAAGAGCTGCTGCAAACAGAAAATAAAACAAATACTCAAGATAATATAATAAATGAAACACCAATAAATCCACCAACATACCAAAAGACCATTCCATCAAGTGAATTACTTGGCCCAAAGAAGATACAGCAACAAGTTCAACAAATAAACCAAGAATAACGAAAGATAAAATTATCAAGTCATATAACAATAAATCTAAAAACAATGGCAGTAATACACAACAATAAACAAGTGAGGATTCTTCAATGGAATTGCCAAAGCTTGATGAAAAAATTACCCGAAATTCAACGTCGTTCTGATAATTTTGATATTATGTTGTTGTCTGAAACTTGGCTTAAAAATAAAGATAAAATTTATGTTAAAGGATTTGATATTATAAGAAAAGATAGAACACAAGCAAGAGGAGGAGGTGTTGCCATATTAGTGAGAAATGGAATTAAATATCAAAGAGTATATAATTTAAATGATTGTGATGGTGATATTGAGTTGTGTACAATTGAGATATTTATTGATAATGATAAATTAATTATAATGTCTTGTTATAGAGCACCTGATAAAAATATCAATCAAAATAGCTGGAAAAAATTTCTTTCTTAATTTGACAATAAAAAAATCCTCGTTGTTGGTGATTTAAATGCCCATCACCACCTATGGGGAGATGACAATATAGACACACAAGGAACAAGAATATTCAATGCTATTGAAGATACAAATTTGTACATTTTAAATCAAGGAAAAAAAACATTTAAATCTCGTCAATATTATACAGAATCAGCAATTGATATTGCCATGATTGAATGTTCATCAATCACGTCTTTTAATTAGGATGTCAATGATGAGACATGGGGCAGTGACCATTATCCAATTTTTATTAATATAAATGAAAAAATAGAAGGAAAAATCATAAATAGAGCTGCTGAAAGACTACATAATGCAAAGACTGATTGGGAAGTAGTGGAAGAAAAATTTAAAAAGAAAAAAAATGATTTAAATGATCTTATATTTAATACATCAATACCTATGCAAGTTAAATATACTACCTTAACATCTGCTATTGTTGACTGTTTCAACACACCAAGAAGATCAAATAAAAATATCAATAACAATAACACCAATAATTTATATAAAAAAAATAATAATAAACCCAACAATGGTGCACCATGGTGGGATAATAATTGTGAAAAACTGATAAGGTTACGTAGAGCAAGTTTTAAACGTCTGAAAGAATACCCAAATGAAGAAAATTATAAAATATATCGAGAGGTTGAACAAATAACATCATCAGGTCTTAAAAAAATTAAAGTTTTAAAAAAAACTGAATTTTTAGACTCGTTAACTATGCATACCAATCCAAAGTATATTTGGAGCAAAATGAAGGCATTTAAAATCCAATGGAACAAAAAAGATTGTCCAAATGAATACAACGAAAGTATGAGCAATATTGTCAACTCTGCTATTGACTCATTATGTCCTTCAACAACAAGACCTGCTCCAATAGTTATTAATGAACATAATCAAATGGATCCATTTTTAGATCATGAATTTACAATAGATGAACTTGATTATGCAATTTCTAACACAAGAACTGATTCTGCACCTGGTGAGGATAAAATTGATTATAAAATTATTAAAAAAATTAAAAATGATTCCACATGTGATTGTGGTACCTCTGAAGAGAATTTAAACCACATATTTTTTCAATGTAATAATTACGTAAATCAAAGAAAATAAAAAATTTCCGCCTTTTCAAATTGAGGCAATTCTATCCAACATGAATGAGACTGATATTATCAACGTGGCCAGTTTTATCAACAGCATTAAAAAATGTATTTAAAAAAAAAAAAAAAAAAAAAAAAGATAAATCAATCGAAATTAGATTTTAGCTTAATAATAATTGTAAAAAAAAAAAAAAAAAAAAAAAAAAATAAAAGAGATAAATGTATTTAATAAGTTATTTTGTTTAAAAAAAAAAAAAAAAGAGAGAAAAATGTTTCTATATTTTTTGTTGCAATTAATGTAATTATTTAAAAAAAAAAAAAAAAAAAACTGAATAGAATAAGCTGTATATATGTAAAAGTGTATATCTATGTAACTACTGTGGGTGTATAGACGATAGTCTGATCCCTTTTCTTTTTTTTTATTAATAAAAAAAAAAAAAAAAAAAAAAATTCACAGAGGTACGTTCCAAAACCTCGTTCGATTCGGTATATCAAGATAGAAACAGAAAGAACGACAAAAGTGATGAAATTCTCTATGTAATTTCCCAGATTTTCAGATTGTTATTGTAATTGTAATTGATTAATCAAAATTACACGTTCCAAATAGCCAACACTTCATAAGCAACAACTGTATAAATTAATTTATGATTCTATTTGATAGTAAGTTGGGCAAGATTCCGATATCGAAGACAACATGCTTTTTTGTCAGTTTCTTATAGGAAATTTCCTCAGGATTACGGGAAAAATACGGAAAAAATTCCTACGAATGCGCAAAGTGGTTAAAAATGGAGTTGAAATATGAAAAAAACGGCTATTTATCGGTTATATATCGTATAGTTATTGAAATAACGATTAATTCTCAAATTTAATAATGGCAATCAATAGAGCTCGTCGAGCAAAAAAAAATGTCTTTAAAAAAATTATGATATCTCAAATAGTTTTCGAGTTATAATGATTTAAATATTTTGATATAGTGATTTTTTTTTTCTTTTCAAATATACTAATGGCAAACGATAAGACTCTAATAAGAAATTTTTATTTGGGCTTTTTTTTTAGCTTGGTGAGTTTTATCGATTGCCTTTATTAAAATAAAAAAAAAAAAAATATATAATATATCGAAATTTTAAACATGTTATAACTCGAAAACTATTCGAGATATCGAAGTTTTTATGTAGACTTTTTTTTTCTACTTGACGAGTCTTATCATTTGCCATTAGTATATTTGAAAAAAAAAAAAAAAAAAAATCACTATATCAAAATATTTAAATTATTATAACTCGAAAACTATTTGAGATATCGAAATTTTTTTAAAGACATTTTTTTCTGCTCGACGAGCTCTGTTGATTGCCATTATTAGATTTGAAAATTCATCGTTATTTCAATAACTATACGATATATAACCGATAAATAGCCATTTTTTTCATATTTCAACTCCATTTTTAACCACTTTGCGCATTCGAAGGATTTTTTACGTATTTTTCCCGTAAAACATGTTGTCTCGGATATCGGAATATCCCCAAACATTTAAAACTAATTGCTTAATAAGTTCTACGGCACGATGCTTATGTCTACTCTACTGGTAACGTGCGTGACTTGTTTGTTTTGTTTTATTATGCGTTACAACAAACATACTATGGAAAACACTAAATGGAGCACTATACAACTGTCAGAATTTCCATAGAAACTACTAATTAATTTAAAGAAATTAATGAAGATTACTGATTAATTTTTTTGTCTACTTTGATTCCCTAGCTATATTTCCTATAATTAATAAAATAAAAATTTATTGGCAAATGTTGCTATAGAGAGGATGTAGCCAAATGAATTGATGAGTAATCTTCCATCAATTTCTTCACTTAATTTCTTTAAAATATTTAGTAATTTTCATGAAAATTCTGCCAGCTGTATAATAATCCATTTAGTGTTTGCCAGAGTATGTTTGTATTATGCACATTGTAAAACAAAGCGATATAGGTCGTGCACGTTACCAGGGTACTCGTAATACTAGTATGCTTGTTAGAATAAACATTTGTAGCTGTACGAGTCACGCACGTTACCGGTGGAGTGGGTATAAGCGGAGTGGTGCCACACTGCCACCGAGGTTTTAAACTTTTTTACTTAGTCCGGCATTTTCTGTAGAGCTGTAAATTAGCCGGTTATTTGTTTTTTCAACGGTTAATAACCGGTTTACAACCAAACGGTGGTGGGGCATCGACGCGCATGCGCAAAATTTAAAGATTCATGATAGGTAAAAATTCAGAGACTTATTTCAACGTTTAATATAATTCATTATTAATAATAAAAACAATAAATTATTATAAATAGTTAAATTGTTATAATGAAATATATAATACTTGAGTTATCCATGTAAAAGTCAAGTTGGAAAAAAAAAATTTTAATGATACATACTGAAAATAAAAATAAATATAAAATATAATAATGATTGGAAATAATAATATTAGCAAGATCTACAGATTCCATATATTATTTTTATGAGTAACAATGAATGGAAGAAAAATTAAGACTAATAATATTTTCAATATTATACAATAATATTGTAACAAGTAGAATAATATAAATTTAAAAATATACCATATTTTAACTTTTTTTATATTTTTTTATACCATGAACTTGTTGAAAACTAATAAAGCTTTTTATTTTTATTTTGACATCAGTTTGTCAATATATTGCACTAGCAATTTGTCCAAAAAAAAAAAAAAAAAGGATAAAAATAGAAACGAAAAACAAAAAACAAAAAAAGAAGCAATTTTCACATAAGAAAAAAAAAAGGACAAACTGGCTTTTTATGGTTTTTGAAAAAATTTATCAGTCTACCAGCATTTGAAACATATTTTTTTCCACAATATTTACAACTCATTAATTTTATATATTGATTTGATTTTAATATGAATGTGGTTTAATATAGATATGTGAAGAGGCAAAAGACTTCAGCAGTCCAATTCACAGGGCATTACAATTTAGGGCTTTTTTTCACCACTCACGGCACTTGTGAAGCTTTTGTATGTAAAATCTATATAAAAAAAATTTTTACAAGCGCCATCAGCGGCAAAAAAAAGCCCCAAATTGTAAAAAATTTGCCCTGTGAATTGGACTGCAGATAAAGTGTCAAATATTATATTTTTTTTTTATTAATTGTTTTCGATGTCGTCAATTAGAACCGTTATATATAATTCAAAAACAAAAATTTTTGGTAACGGATTCATTCTATTGAAAATTGAAAAATTTCAAAACTCCGGCGAAAGTGTGGCTCCTCTCGATTATTACAAACTCCTTACAGTTGTATTTTCTTTATAATTTCGAATTATGAGATTATTCAATGATATTTTTTTTGATATTGTTTAATATTTAATAATATGCTAAAGTACTTTACGTAAACAGGAATATATATATATGTTGTATAGTAAAATAACATTATCTCAATCAACATACATATAAGCTTAGACAAAGAAAAAAGTTAAAATCGTTGAAACTGTTTGTTAGAAAAAAAAAAACCTATCAAAATTAGTGTATGATATTTATTAAAGGTTATGTTTCTTAGAAAAAAAAAAATATTCTCAATTTTCAAGTTTTTGTATACAAATGTTTTTTTTTTAATGTTTACGAGACCTATTTTAATGATCGGAGATGTGTGATGGCAGAAATGCGGGATTAACTCATGTGCTTTAAACTTTTTCACAAAGAAAAATTCTTAAAAATAAAAATCTGTAATTGTTTATATTTTGGATAACCTTCGAACAAATTAACATAAAAAAGTTTTATTCAGCTCAAGAAATTTGATATTGAATTCTGGAGAGCCACCCTGCCTTGATAAAAACCGCTGAAGTCACTCATTCATAACTATTTTTTAACTGTAACATAAGTGATAATAGTGATTGTTATAAACAATTGCTGATATCTAATTGAGGGTCCGGATACAGTAACACGCTCCGCGCTCGAAGACAAGAAAAAGCGACGTTGTTTGAGTGAAAAATTAAAATTGAAAAATAAAAAAAATAAAAAATACAGTCATCTATAAAATTGAAAAATCAACATATTTTTAATATTATAATTTTTTTTTTTATAATAATTAGTTAATGAGATAAAAAATAAAAAACAAATTTTTTTTTTGACAAAAATACTTTTTTTAAATCATATAACTCAAGACAACTTCTTTAAAAATTGATACATTAATATGAAAATTCAACTGTAGCTATATTATAGGCTAGCGATTGCAACATTATCATCAGAAAACTCATTTATTAATATTGTTTGATTTTTATTATACGATTGTTTAATGTCGTTAAAAAAGTCAATTTGTCTAACTTTGAATGAAAAAAGAGTCGGAGAAATTTAAAAATTGAGTAACTTGTCAGTGGCAATATTGTTCAGTAGTATATCAAGAAATTTTATACAATCTTTTGGAATATTTTTATTAATTATTCACTGAGTTATTAATTTAAGGGCGAACGGCCCCCATTGAAGGAAATTATAAACTTCTTTTTTTATTGTGTTTTTAGATAGTTAAAATTATGATGAATCTATTAAAACAAATTTCTACGTTCCTTACAGACTTAGTTTAAGAGTTATAATGTTTATAAAAAAAAAAATTTAACATGGGCTCTTATGGAGTAATGAAAAAATGACCCTCCAAAACAGTAGTTATTGCAAAAAAAAGTATAGACCGGAATTATTTTGTATAGTGTTTTTTTGTGAATATACGTAAATGAAATTATTTAGAACAGATTCACAGTTTTAGTTTTGTCAGTTACTATCTTATTGTTTATAAAAAATAGCAATGAAAAAAAAAAAACGCTAATTTTATCATTTTTTTTTTCTTGTCAACAAAAATATGGCAACTACGCATTGGATTCGTGTTATAAATTTGATGGTATATTATCGACTGCGTCTCTAAAACGCGTGTCTTCTTTGATCAAGCATTGCCAAATCTCTCTTGTTGTGTAGGTGTGAATTTTTTTTTAATTGTGTGGGTAAAAAAAATCAAAAGTTTTCACGTCACCGACTGGTTTTGGTACAGGCAAAAAATAGAGCTCAGGGACAAAACTTTTGGTTGATATGATACGTACCGTTCTCCCTTAACAACAAATTAAGAGCCACCGTTAACGCTATAGGGATCTGTCCTATGGGCAGGGCTTGGTCGCTCACGCACACATTTATTGTGTAAAAGCTTATCTGTGAGGCAATATGGCGCATTCCAGACCGTTTTACTATAGTATGCTATCGTCAACAAACTATGGGTGCATTCCTTTAATAAAAAACTTTTTTTCGTTTTGCAATTTCGCCCTGTAATACCGGCCAAAATATTATAGGAAAAAGCTGTTTCTTGTAGTGGCAGTACTGGCACATGACATTATTTTTTTTGGCTTCCAGTTATTAGATGGATAACTGTTCAATGTTTATATCAAACTGAAATAAATAGAAAATTGACTTGTTGTGATTGTTTGTTATTGTCACATAGGTCGTACCACACATTATCGTAAACTGTAAAGCCTGGAATATTGCATAGAGAAATTTATCACTTTTGTCGTTGTTTCTGTTTCTAGTTTTTAGTCGGTGTTACAGGGCGAAATTGCAAAACGAAAAAAAAATTTTTATTAAAGGAATGCACCCAATATCATATAAAATTTTTTCATGTAGTTTCAATGGTCTGGAAATAGTTCACTGTGCGCCACCAGATGCCATGGTGAATAGGTCAGATCCCTATACATGCGTGATTGTCCGCCCCCTCTCTCGCGAACGTCTGTTCGGGTGGACCGCACAAGTCCTAAAAATTTCCAGTGGGATAAAGATTGAGTTAAAAAAATATTTTGTCTTTCTGCTGAAAATAAGAATAAATATTTATTAAATCGTATAAAATTATAGAATTAAAATAGTGTGGTTACAATATTTATTTGTCATCAATAATATATAGATTAGTTAAAAAAATGGTTTCCATAAGGCGGGTGAATAAATATTTTCGAATGATTTTTAATTACAAAGTCTTATTTGTTGATAAAATTTTATTTAAAATTAAAAAATAATAGAATATGAACTGGCAAAATTGATTTTTATGTCGATAAATTTATAAATAGTAAATATAAGAGCTTGAATACATTTTATTTTAAAAAACTTTGTTTAAATAAACGAAAATGCAAAAGTGTGAAAAGTATCGGATTTATTTTGTTGGGTATGCATATATGATGGTTTTTTTTGTTATCGGAAAAAAATCGATATTACCGACTGCTAAAATCCGTTCTCTGTCAAGCAATCATATGGCATCCCCACTCTGGGGCTTATTATATGTATTCACGAAAATTACTCAAAATAATAGTTACAAATGTCTGATGAATTAATTTAGATTTTAGCACAATCTATTTCGCTATATTAATTGCTTAGCCATTTGCTAAAATAAATTATAATCGTATGAAAGGTTTAGAATTGGAAATTTAAAATCTAATAAGCCCCAGAGTGGGGATGCCATATGATTGTTTGACAGAGAACGGATTTTAGCAGTCGGTAAATTTGTATGAAACTTCTTGATATACTGCTGAACAATATTGCCACAGACAAAATACTCAATTTTCGAATTTCTCCGACTCTTTTTTCATTCAAAGTTTGACAAATTGAATTTTTCATCGGCACAACACAATAAATAAAAAAAATTAAACAATAATAATAAATAAGTTTTTTAATGTTACTGTTGCCATCGCTAGCCTATAATAAAGCTACAGTCATATTTTTAAGACAATTTATTAATTTTGAAAGAAGTTGTCACGAGTTATACGTTTAAAAAAAAGTATTTTTTCAAAAAAAAAAAAATTTCGTTTTTATTTTTTATCTCATTAACTAATATTTATATAAAAAAAATTATTAAACTGAAAATCTATATTTTCCAACTTTATAGATGGCTGTATTTTTTTTTTACAACTTTAATTCTCAACTCAAACAACGTCGCTTTTGCTTGTCTTCGAGCGCGGAGCGTGATACTGTATCCGGACCCTCAATTGACAAGTGATAAGAGCAAATTTTATCAAGAGAATGTGGCTCTCAGTACTGAATAGACAAACAATTTGAGACTCAAGTCAAGCTTGTAAGTTGAACTTTTAAAGAGTTATGCAAAATATAAAAAAACAGAAATTTGTTTTTTGTTTATCAACAATCTTCTAACAACATTCAAAACAATTTTCGACTTTTTATTGTAAATTCTGTCATTTATAATATCCTGGAAAAAAATCGCGTCCATGATTTGTTTTTAGTTTTCTTAATATTTGACTGCAAAAATTATACGGTGATTAGATTTTGTTCATAATAATTTAGCTACCAATTGAAATTACTTTAAGTTGGTTTTTGATTTGAGACTTTTCATAGACGAATAATTTGGTCCTAATACGATCCTTCTACTTTTATTACTTTGCAAAATATGATCATTTTTTTCAAAAAGTGTATGAATGCAATACGTAATCACAATTCCACTACTTGTCGGATTGAAGTATATTTATTACATTAGTCAATGGGTGCATTACTTTAATAAAAAATTTTTTTTCGTTTTGCAATTTCGCTCTGTAATACCGGCCAAAATTTTATAGGAAAAAGCTGTTTCTTGTAGTGGCAGTACTGGCACATGACATTTTTTTTTTTGGCTTCCAATTATTAGATGTCAATCAAAAATCAATGTTTCTATCAAACTGAAATAAATAGAAAATTGACTTGTTGTGATTGTTTGTTATTGTCACATAGCTCGTACCACACATTATCGTAAACTGTAAAGCCTGGAATATTGCATAGAGAAATTTATCACTTTTGTCGTTGTTTCTGTTTCTAGTTTTTAGTCGGTATTACAGGGCGAAATTGCAAAACGAAAAAAAAATTTTTATTAAAGGAATGCACCCATACACTTACTGTAATCTATCATTTTTTATATTAAAATCACTTGGTTTATATTAATTTCCACCCCTGTTTGTCTTTTCTTTCATGGTGTCACTTTCTTTATGACGCAACACTTATCAACAATAACAAGACGGCATAATGGACGCCATATTCAATGCAGAGGTCTCTGAATGTTTCCGTAAAACATTTGTCACTTCCAAGAGAAAAATAAGGGATATAGCACTACGTGTATTTTGATGAGGGCTTATTTTTTGTAATCAGCAAATTTTTTACAATTTAGGGCTTTTTTTTGCCGGTGATGGCACTTGTAAAATTTTTTTTATATAGATTTCATATACACAAGCTCCGCAAGCGCTGCCTGTGGAGGAAAAAAGCTCTAAATTGTAATGCCCTGTGAATTGGACTGCGGGAACATAGGTGAGATGTTCATTTGGCTTGAAGACGCGCCGAAAGAATCATGTTGGTACGATTGATGTGATAGCACGATATGAAAAGTCCCTGAAAAAACAATGATCAGATTTTGAAAATAACTTAACCTTACCACGCGGAAAGTTTGAACGGTTTCAACATATGTTTTTGGAAAAATTTAGATCTATCGAAGTATTTATGGATAGCAATTAATTTGTCTTAACTGATGAATGTTATAAAATCTTCAACAAAGTATCAAGAGCATTAGAAATTTTCGATAATAAACCGAAGTTATAATTTTTTTATTATACTCATTAATAGATAAACATTTTTAGTAGTGTATCAACCAGAGTTCTAGACCAGAGGGCGGTCGAAAAAAGGTAGATCGGCGAGGGGACAGGGGACTGCAACTCGGTCGGTAAAACACGGATGATAAAGAAATTTGTTATTTGAATTCCCAGTTGTTGATAATGCAGAGATGGTAAAGAAATTTGTCATTTGATGGTGTGAAATCCTCAATTGTCATACGTCGGTAATACAGATTTGGAAAAATTTTGTCATTTTAACGTGCGATTTCTCATGTCTTATGTCTTATGTCCCATATACCATTTGATGGTGTAAATTCCCAATTGTCATGTGTCGGTAATACAGACTTGACCGGAAAAAATTAAATTTTATCATTTTAACATGCGATTTATCATGTCCCATGTCCTGGGGCATAGCTCAAGTCTCAAGTCCCATGTCTTATGTCCCATATACATTGTAACGAGATTTGGCAGATCTCGCGCTCCCGAAAATAATTAGAGGTCTGGTCTGAGTGGTTTTATCGACTAAGACGCTAATTAATACCACCGGTTTGTGAGTGGCCTCGGTAGTGACATCCATTTTCGCCTGAATGTCAGTGTTGACTTGGTAGACATCCACCACGAGTGGATAATCCGGATTCCTACCCTGGCTACGACAGATTCGTATCCCCTACTTCGACACTCCCACCGGAGAGTCGCATCGAGGTGTGCGCACAGATGGTCGTATGGAGTGGGTCAAACGGGAGTGGGGATAGAGAGTCCATAAAACTGGTGATCGCTGGCATCTCACTGCCAGTCGTCGGCCGGCTCTCGGAGCTGGCTGATGGCACCGGGACTGGTGACAGTCCGTGGTTGGCTTCCGATGAAGCTAGCCGACTCCTTGGTGGAGTTGGCTGGTGACTTGGTGATGTCGACATGCTCCTATGGAGGAGCTAGTTAATATCATTGGTGAAGCTGGCATGACTCCTTGGTGGAGGTAGCCGACTTAGACGATGACGTCGACTGGGTCCTAGGTTGGAACTAGTTGATGTCACTGATGAGTCCAACCAAGCTCCCGATGCGTGGTGCATGCTCTCGGGGGTGATTTACGATGTCGCTATGCTGTATAGGTAGGACGTTGTATATCACTCGCTCTCTCGCTCTAGTGTGGTTACTTACTGTCAGGGTAACCTATAATCGAGTAGTCAGATGCATGGAGTGGTCCGGCGTAAGACCAGCGTGGCTGCGGATGGACTTTATGTTCGACTGCTTGATGCACTAGAGTGAGTAGGCAATAGGAGGATATTTGGTAAAGCCGGTGAGGTACGAATATCCTCGTTCTCGTATTGACTTAGGTTGTTCGAGTGAGTTAAACCAAGGTTAATGTTCACGGTAATAACCACCGCCGCGGGGTGAGGTTATTACGCTCCCGGCCAATACTAAAAACAATATACATTTTAGTAATGGTGCCAGAGTGACGTTTTGGAACTAATATGGTGGACCGCGCCCCTCTACCATTTTCTTACTGAACTAGTCGCTACCGAAATGGCCGTCGGCGGCCATTGCTCCCGAAACTACCCCACGGTCCGTTGGTTGCCGTTATACACCAGCTGGCTCCCTCCTGGCGGTAAGAGAGGAGGATGGTGAGAAATCCTCGTTGACTCCATAGTAACTGAGGCTTCTACTTTATCGGTGGAAAAATCAGTTACAAAATGGCTCCCAACGTGGGGCCTGCCATGGCAGGTTTCGAAGCGACACTCACGGCAAAATGGGGAGTCTGGTACGGTAGTCCCGACTTTTGCCGCATCAGGGCTCGGCGTTAGTGCGCTCCATTCTCATTGGTCATGTGAACCCCTCGCGTGATTGGTGGGGAAGACGGAGTTGCGCAGACGATCGATATTTGTTGTAGCAAATTGGAGGGGCGAAATATCTAGCTCCCACGCGTATATAAGGAGCTGCTTCGAGTGAAGAAGCTCATTCCTTGTCCGGTTACGACGAGGGATACTGCTCTTTGAGACCAAGCTTGTGTGATAGCTAATTTCTGAAAGCAAGGCTATGGAGAACATGGGTGATCTTAAGCCACTGGAGTTGGTAGAGACCAACTCGCTCTCGACTGGGGAGTCTGATCCAGCAATGGAATGGACTCCGACAGAGGAACCTGGTGCTGGTGTGCCCGAAGGGAATCCTCTGTCAATCCAGGAACCAAGTCCATCGGTTGGTCAGCCGGGGGAACCTTTGTTGAAAGGATCCACTGAGCCGACCTTCGAGGAGGTGATGAAGGACGTCCAACACTGGACTAACTTCGAGTTGGTGGACCCATTATCACCACCTAAGATGGCAGATCCAGCAATGGATCCAGGAGTGGCAATTCCATTCGCTCCCGTGGAGGCAGCAGTACAGGGGAAGATGGACGAAACACCATCGGCCGCTGAACCGCCGACTCCAATCGGAGAGGTTGCTAAGCCTCTTGCTCCCGAGGTTGAGAAGGGTCAACCTAGCCAAAAGGCTAAATCTACACCTTCCGAGTCTGCTGATGAGACGGTCTTTCTCAAGTCTTTCTCAACTATCGCACATCCCTAGTATACATGGAGGTCTACAAGGAAGGTAATCTCTCGAATTTTACTGCGGAAGCTCACAGCAGTCCAATTCACAGGGCAAATTTTATACAATTTAGGGCTTTTTTTTGCCGGTGATGGCGCTTGTAAAATTTTTTTTTATATAGATTTCAGATACAAAAGCTCTACAAGCGCCGCCAGTGGAGGAAAAAAGCCTTAAATTGTAATCTCCTGTGAATTGGACTGCAGAATGGAGCAAGTCAGTACCTTTTTTTGCCGGTGATGACGCTTGTGCTCCCACGGCCCCATGTCACATGTTATGTTTGTTTACTTTTTTTATGATATGATATGTTTTATGATATGTGGTAATGCGACAAGTCAAAATATAATTATTTAAAAATTAATGTGACGATTTAAATTATGATCATAATATAATGTAGCTAAGGAATTAATGTTGCCAAAAAATATTTATTCCAAGCAAATATCTTTTTTCAAAACATAATTCTTTGGCAACATTAATTCTTTAGCTACATCTTTTCCTTAGCTACTGCTTTTCCTTGGACATTTTTATTTTTTTTAAATAAAATACATGTAAATTTATTTTATAAATAAATCACATGTAAATTTATTTTATAAAAATACGAATGTCCAAGGAAAAGATGTAGCTAAGGAAAAGATGTTTTTTACATGTTTATTTTTTTTAGCTGAATTAATTTTTTATAAAATAATATGTGCCTACATTCTTTTCTTAGACTTTTTTTCTATAGCTTATTATTTATTTAAATTAATCAATTACCTAAATATAGTTATTACAATCATCAAAAGAAAATTCAATTTAGCGGGTAAGAAAGAATCGCGACAGATAACGTAGAAATAAACCGATTTATCATCTCAATAAAATATGGCGGGCTATACTTATACTCACTAGACTCAGTCTAGGGTCCCTTGTGGCAAATAAGCCAACATAAAAATACATGTAGTGCTATACCCAAGAAGACTAGAAACCTAGTCTCTAGTCTTCTTGGCTATACCCCTGGGCTTCTATCGAAAAAAAGGTTAATAAGTATAATATGTTAAGTATGTAAGCAAAGAAGGTATAATAAGGTAAATAGAGTTTACACGGAAAAAAAATTCGATGAAATTTTACTATGCTGCCACATTACCAAAGAACTATCTTTTGACTATTAAAAAATTTACTATCATTTTAACGAAAAAAACAATTGTAGTCTTTGTAGCGAGATAGAAATATTTGATGTCTCCCACCACACTGACAGGTCATGTGACATAGTCAGTGAGGTGTTTTAGTTATGTATATATGTGTGGGTACGAGAGAACGTCTTGTCGCTTGAGACTCCGCTCTCTTCGCTTCTAGTCCGGCCGCCAAGCTAAACGGTGCGTCCGAACTATACTTATAAAATTGTATTGGTGATGGGGCTATGCCACCTCACAACCAGTAAAATAGATATATATTATCTTGTTAAATTACCATATCAAACAGTCTCATTATTAAATAAATTGTCTCATCATTTCTAATATTTAAATATAAATTTCGTGTCTCTCTTTTAAATTATTGTTTGAAATTGAATTAAATGTAAAATAGTAAAGTGAGGAAAATAATACCTTACATCTTGAAAAATTAAAATGTACCATAGCAATTTTCTTACGTTTTTTTTTTGCTATTTCCCGATGAAAAAATTACAACCCATAAAGAAATTTTTTAGTCGAAATTTTTTACGTATTTTTTAGTCGACTGTACGGAAGCCCTGGAGTGCCATCGTGTGTGCTGTGTTACCAACCGTCGTGTGTTAATAACACAGCAGCATTTTATTGATTTTCGTGTGCTGTGTAAATGACACACAGCATTTTTGTTCATTTTTGTGTGCTGTGCAACTGACACAGCACACACGTTTTTTTATGGGTATATAAACGCAGCCAAACATAGGGTTCCATTTACAACAGATGTAAACAAGTATTTATTTGGATTTTAGAGCTGTTTGGCATTGTTTCATGTTTGGAGTATCGATAATGGATGTTTGTTGTTTTTAAATTTTAAATAACAAACGATGCTTTAATCAGCCAGGATCATTATATGATTTAATAACTATAAATTCAATTTTTTCAGCTTAACATGCCCTCGACCATTATTTTTATACAGGTATATTTTTTTTTATCGTAAAATTATTAAATAAAAAATTGCAATATTTTGGAATATATAGTTTTAAAAATAACTATTATAAAAAAAATTACAATATCAAATTAAACCATTCAGTAGAAAAATATTATATAATAATAGTAAAAATTTTCTTTATTATCATTGTACTAAATAAACAAGTGCAATATAATTCAAAGCATTATAAAGTATCACGAGTATCATTCGGTACATTTCTAAGCTCTGACTTAAGATGTTTGTAAAACCAAGATTGAGTACCATCATCATGTAATTTTCATTGTCATCTAAAATATATTAGAGCAGTATAGTTTTAGATTTGATTGTTGGACCTGTATATAAAAAAGCATTGGCGTTAGACAAAAGTGCATTAACCGGTGCAATATCGATATTTCTTTTTTTATTTAAAGGTATTCCAAATGTTTTCTCACCATCTGTCACTTGAGCAACCAATTTTTGATCTTGATTCGCCATGACAATTGAAAAAATAAAAAAATACTGATAATCTAAAATCGAAATCATTTAGATTATTTCTCTATGACAAAATAAATAAATATATTGTAGTAAATCGTAAATATAAACTATTTACTCACAACATAATATTAACAACAATGGATGATGGTTATTTGCAGCAAGTTGAATGAACAAAACCAATTACTAATTATTAAGTAGCAAATAATAGGTAATTTTAATTAAGTAAAAATATTATTCAAATATTGTTTTAATTAATAATATGACAACGTAAAATTCAAGCTTGTCAGCTAATGAAAAGTACTTGTTTACATCTTCTGTATATATAAATACTGATAAATACAGCCCCATGTTTGGCTGCGCTTATATGCCCTAAAAAAACGTAAAAATCGCAATATTTTTAAAAATCAACAAAAATGCTGTGAAAATCAATAAAATGCTGCTGTGTTATTAACACACAACGGTTGGTAACACAGCACACGCGATGGCACTCCAGGGCTTCCGTACGACTGCGCAGGCGTGACTTTTGCTTGTTGATGTGAAACAAATAAATTTTTATTTTCACAGGTGTGTTCTAGTTTTCACACGTTCGCGACTTGCAGCGAGCGAGCGAAAGCGTATTAGAGCGTTTGAAGTCATTTGTCATTTGAAGAAACTTTAGTAACTAAAATTTACTAAAACATTCGTTATTTTCAGTAATTGTGTTTATTTTGTTAATTTAATAATTTTTTCTCAGACGCAAGAACAAATTACCAATTAATAATAATGAAAGAGAGCGAAAGAACTGGAAAAAACGAATAGCAATAAATAAATAGTAAATTTTAGTTACTACAGTTGCTTCAAATGACCACAAAACGCTAGCGCTTCTTTGCATACGCTCGGTGTGAAAAGTGAACGAACACACCTTACATGCGTTATCGTGGCGCATCGGATACTGCGTCGGGTTGGTAACCGAAAGGTATGGGGTTCAAGTCCTGAGCCTGGACAGTTTTTTATGTCTACGTATTTAATGTAGAAAAAAGAAAAAAAAAGAAAAACATTTCTTTATAATATTTTTTTTGAGCGTTTATCAACAAAGCAAATTTTGCGTTTGACCATTTTAAAATACAGTTATATATACATTTATACAATTTTATATACCTTTATACACTTGTATAAAATTTTATAAAAGTAATAGTTATTGATTTTTATATAAAACAATTGTCCCTAGCGGATGGCTCGACTCTCCAATGTAGCACTCAGTCGACAGCGATTTGACAGACATTCGACAGCATATATAAAACGTAATTCACAGGCACCGGATACTAAAAATGAGTTGGAAAAATATGAAATAAATATAAAATTATAATGAGAATAACTTAAACTGACTGAAACCTTGACTAGTACATGTATTTAATATTAAATAAGAGATTAAACTATACACGGTAGAAAGGTTAGATTGGGAGCGTTCCGTGGCTATCCAGTTCGTACGAACTTCAAAATGGCGGAGTTTGGAAATATTTTGATCCTTTGTTGTGGTAGATCTGATTTTTTTCTTTTCAAAATATCTGATCAAATTTGACGTTAGCCAATTTATTCGACAGATTTAAAATAATTAAATAGAAACTCTGTCAACTTAAACCTGAAAAAATACTAATACTTAATATTTTAAGTTAGTATAAATCTCTGGCCTTCTCATTTTTTTTCATTTTTTTCGTCGCCATTTTGGAGTTCGTACGGACTGGATAGCCACGGAACGCACCCCATGACAAGATTCGCATTTCTATTGGAGTCAGAAAGCTGTCGAGCCTCAGCAGTCCAATTCACAGGGCAAATTTTTTACAATTTAGGGCTATTTTTTGCCGCTGATGGCGCTTGTAAAATTTTTTTTATATAGATTTTATATACAAAAGCTTCACAGCGCTGTGAGTGGTGAAAAAAAGCCCTAAATTGTAATGCCCTGTGAATTGGACTGCTGACCATTCATCGGTAATTGACTCGGTCATTATTACCGAGATATTTTGTTACTAAATCGACAGGTTTTTGACACCGAATTGAGAGCTGTCTAATTTATTCATTTTTCATTGTTTTAAATTGTGTAAACAGTATAATAGACTTTATTAATGATAGATTAGTATTTTTCTATAAAAAAATAAATTTTTGTTAGCCAACTCATTTGACTTTGTTGTTTTTTTATTGAATTTATTAAAGCTAGCACAAATTAATTGCAATAATTCATTATCAGCAAAGTACATCCACTGAACAATTTAACTAGAATAGAAGCCATCAGAATATTTCAATTTATCACCAGCTAAATAAAATGTTATTGCATTTGCATTTAATAATTCAACATTATTTCCAGTCAATTTAATTGTACTATCTGTTGTATTTTTGATATCCATTTTTTTAACACCAATTTTGCAGCAATTTGTGCGCGATATTTTTTAATACTTAATTCTGTATAAATGATTGTAAGTAGCAAAATAATGGAATGATTCATTCAAACTAAATAAAAAAAATAAAAAAAATGTAAACATCGAAAATTATAATTTTTTAATAATTATATACTTTGATTTTTGACATTATCTTGTATTCATGAGAGTGCCAAAAATGTAAACAAACATAACATGTGACATGGGGACTACGGAGCACAAACGCCATCCCTTAGCGGAACACTCAACAACAGCTTAATAGCGACTTGTTAATGAAATGGGCGCTTACTCAATACCAGATTAACAGCAAGTCAATAGCAAAAAGAATTATGGATTACAAAGGCTCTGCATTATACTAAACATATTAAATTGATCTACATAAATTAAGAAAAAAATTAACAATGTTTCTATCACATTTTTATAGTGATTCGATGACATTTCTCAATAATCATAGCGAAGAATGATGTTAAATTTTTTTAGGTTATGTCCGAGCTGTCATTCGTTGTTATCTGAGTTTTGGTAATTTATAGAAACTTACCGCGAGAATAAAATGACATGAAACATCCACTCAATAGCTAGTCAATAGCTAGTTAATAGCAAAAAAAAAGTCCAAAATACGTCATTTATCATTGTTATTGTGTATTCTTGTTTAATTGTTTACTATATTGTTTTTTTTAAAGTTTTCAACAACAATACATAAAATTAAAAAAAAAAAAAAAAATTTTTTTCGTATAAATTCGTCCAACATCTAGTCAATAGCAGATCAATAACAAATTCGTAACAATGCAATAGCTAGTCAATAGCTAGTTAATAGCAAAAAAAAAAAGTCAAAAATACGTTATTTATCATTGTTATTGTGTATCGTTGTTGTTTAATTGTTTATTATATTGTTTTTTTTTTAAGTTTTTGACAACAATACATAAAATAGAAAAAAAAAAAAATTTTTTTTTCGTATAAATTCGTCCAGCATCTAGTTAATAGCAAGTCAACAGCAGATCAATAGCAAATTCGTAGCAACTCAATAGCTAGTCAATAGCTATAGTTAATAATAGCAAAAAAAAAAAGTCAAAAATACGTTATTTATCATTGTTATTGTGTATTGTTGTTAATTAATTGTTTATAATATTGTTTTTTCAAAAGTTTTCAACAATAATACAAAATAACAATGATAAATAACGTATTTTTGACTTTTTTTTTTATTTTCGTGTGCATGTTTTATGTCATTTTATTCTCGCGCAGCGTTGCCAACTCTGAAAACAGCAATATGGTATGAAGTAGGGGAAAATATGGTAAAATGGACACCATTATGGTATAGAAGGAAATTTTAAATTTTTTATTGAAATAAATTAAATGAAACCATGCAGTTAATTTTTTTTTATCATTATTTATTTATTTAGTCATATTTACTTATTTTTAATAATATATTTATTTATTATTAATGACATTTTTCATATTAATTTTTTTTAATTTTTATCATATAAATTTTAGTACTCTTTAATGTAAAATATATTTTTAATTAAAAAACAATATATATTGTTTAATTTTTTTTTTTATTAAAATTTTTAGTTTGTATCAAACAAAACTCCCATTAACTCATCATCATCATCATCAATATAATTTTCTTTTTCTTTAATATTTGGTTTATCATACAAAGTACTTGTAGTCATACGTGGAAGCATTTCTTTGGATAGCTTAAATTTAATGCAATTTCCATTGGAAAGAACATGTTGACTAGCTAATAATATTCCACGCATTGTTGGTACAGCTAATTTATTTCTTATTTTTGTTTTAGCCAAGTTAATTTTACTGAAAGTTCTCTCACTATCAGCATTTGAGTGTGGGAGTGCTATAATATTTAACACACACTCAGATAAATTTTTATACAAATATTCATCACCATCATTTTTTCATATATGTAATACTACTATATTGCTAACATCCTATCTTCCCAATAAGTGGAGCTTTTCTGGAGGCAAGAGCGTCGACGATATGTCCTTCTCTTTTCAGAGCAGTAAAAAATGAGAAAGAGTAGGGAGCGTAGGGAGGGTTCGGATTAACTCGACAACTCACCAATACTATTTTTACTTTCTTACGTATATTAAATAAATAAAATAAAATATTTTAAAATAATTGAAATAACTAAATGAAAAAAAAAAAAAATGAATGAAAAAAATTATTTTACTTTATTCAATATTTATTATTCAAATAATATAATTATTCGTACATTTAAATATATTTGTATACATATGTATACAATATACATATACATATGGGGCATTCTGAGTCAATTCAGCTGGTCATCTGCCTGACCCTCACGGATTGAGTTGAAAATTTTTTTATATCTTGTTTTTGGCTTCTTATGCAGCCTGAATTTTTTCGAAAATTTTGTGACGTATTTTAGCCAAAAAGTAGAGTGTTTTAATGTTAATTCTCTTCTTTCATAAAAAAAGCCCCAATTTAAATACATGAAATTTTTTCCATAAAATGAGGTACTCAATCCACGTATATTCAATTAAAAATTAGAGTGGGCAAAGACGTTTTTATGCTTTTTTTTTTTTTTTTTCAATTTTTTTTTTTCAAAATATTTTGAAAAAAAAAAAAAAATTAAATTTTTAAATACAAAAAAATAAAACAAAATTAAAACATATCTTGGTAAAATTTCATTTTCGGCATATTTTTAAACTAAAAAGTGGAAAATTTCACGAACATTTCGTCAAAAATTGAAATTTTTCACTTTTTAGTTCTAAAGTACGCCGAAAATGAAATTTTACCAAGATATGTTTTAATTTTGTTTTATTTTTTTGTATTTAAAAATTTAATTTTTTTTTTTTTTTTTCAAAATATTTTGAAAAAAAAAAAAAAAAGCATAAAAACATCTCGGCCCACTCTAATTTTTAATCGAACACACGTGGATTGAGTACCTTATTTTATGAAAAAAATTTCATGTATTTAAATTGGGGCTTTTTTTATGAAAGAAGAGAATTAACATTAGAACACTCTACTTTACCGGCTAAAATACGTCACAAAATTTTCGAAAAAATTCAGGCTGCATAAGAAGCCAAAAACAACATATAAAAAAATTTTCAACTCAATCCGAGAGGGTCAGGCAGATGACCAGCTGAATTGACTCAGAATGCCCCATATGTATACATTGCGTTGGTGAGTTGTCGAGTTAATCCGAACCCTCCCTACGCTCCCTACTCTTTCTCATTTTTTACTGTTCTGAAAAAAGAAGGAAATATCGTCGACGCTCTTGCCTTTAGAGACACAAAGTGGCGATATTAGCAATATAGTAGTATTACATATATGCATTTTTTATGCTCAATACATATACCCAAAAAGCATCACACATTACAACATTTTTTATTAACTTCCTGTGTAAGTGTGTGCTAGTATTGGGGACCAATCAAGAGATCTCTCTAGTCTTCTTGATTGATAGCAAGGAGGAAGTATGTCTACCAATATGAAAAAAAAACGTTACTGTTTGTAATTAAAAAAAAAAAATTTCGATTTTTTGGTGAAAAAACTAAATTATGGTATATGGTAAAGTCGTTATGGTATATGGTATGGAAGATCAAAATATGGTAAACATACCATAATTATGGTATGGTTGGCAACGCTGTAATACTCGCGGTAAGTTTCTATAAATTACCAAAACTCAGATAACAACAAATGACAGCTCGGACATAACCTAAAAAAATTTAACATCATTCTTCGCTATGATTGTTGAGAAATGACATCGAATCACGCTATAATAATGTGATAGAAACATTGTTAATTTTTTCCTTAATTTATGTAGATCAATTTAATATGTTTAGTATAATGCAGAGCCTTTGTAATCCATAATTTTTTTTGCTATTGACTTGCTGTTAATCTGCTATTGAGTAAGCGCCCATTTCATTAATGACTCTTCCGCTAGGGGCGGCAAAAAAAGGTACTGACTTGCTCCATTCCGTGAGCTTCACCAACAGCCTATGCTTTAACATAGCTGGATAGCTATTCTCGACATAATTATCCCCTGTACCGGGGATAACATGAAAATGCTCGAAAGCGATGTAGTCGTTTGATGGAAATCATTGAAAAAGATACAAATAAAGCCATAAATTAAGGTGAATTTCCACAAAATAGTTATCCCTGTCGCTGGGGATAACTGAGGGGATAATTATGTCGAGAATAGCTATCCTGGTAGTTTTTCGAACTGACTTACTCCGAAATTGAGACTTCAGTGCACTTCAGCACCCGTATTCAGAGGATGTTCTCATTAGGGCTTTTTTTTCCGATGGCGGCGCTTGTGAACTTTTTATATAGATTTTACATAGAAAAGCTTCACAAGCGCCACCATCGGAAAAAAAACGCCCTAATGAGAACATCCTCTGAATACGGGTGCAGTGACAGCCAGTGATGGGCAGTGATGGGTAAATGGTCGATTTTCGAGGTTTCATACACTTACAGTAAGATACTGTAAGAAACTGTAAGATACCTCTGACGCCATTTTGAACATTCTTAGGTGTGTTCGTTCACTTTTCACACCGAGCCATGGAGGTGTATAAGGAGGGTAATCTCTCGAAATTTACTGAAGCTCACAGAATGGAGCAAGTCAGTACGTTTTGCCAGTGATTTCGCTTTTTCAACAGTTCTATGGTCACATGTTATTTTTGTTTATATTTTTTCATGATAATGTGACAAGTCAAAAGATAATTATTTATTAATTGTTATTAATTAATGTGACGATTTAAACTATGATCATAATATAATAAATTGATAAAACTATCAATAAGTCTGCATTTAAAAGTAAGTTAGTTCTTATTTTTTTTATAATAAGATATAAGTATATATATAAGTATATGTCAATCCTTTTGTTTATGTAGCTTTAATGTTAAAAATATTCGAATATTATTAATTACAGTTATAACTAATATTTAAAATTATTTTATTATCACTGGTGTTCTTTTTAGCACGAAAAATGGTACAAAATGTATTGCGAATGTCAAAACATTAAAGGCAAATAAAAATGGTATTTCGGTTTCTGTACCAAAGGTAATATTTTAATGAAATATATATTTATATACCTACATATATATATTATTTTTCATACTAATTTGTATTTTCTTAACAATTTAAGGATCTAAACTTTTGATGTTTAAATCAAATTAAAAGCTAAGGAATTCTGAGTATATCAAGTTTGGTTTGTGAAAACATTTTCATCAAGTGATATAATATCATGTTTACTCAAAAATTATTCAGAAACGTGATATATCGTAGTAAAACGATTGAAACCTAACTATATCTTCAGACGTCTGTTCATCTTCAGATAATACAATATTCAAGGGTGATAACGTGATAATAAAATTTTCATGAAGTACCAAATGAATCTATCGTTGATGCATCAATTAATCCTTATGTTCTTGCAATTAAACCTGGTGTTAATGTACCAGATGAGCATGAATTTTATGACCAATGCAATGTAATGTCTGAACAAAATGACTCTGATGTCATGTAGATGAGCTAAGTACCAATGCAATGTAATGTTCATGTACCAACTAAATCATCATTACATATGATACATGCGTCAACTCGACTGTAGACCATAATGATTCATTCGAACTAAATATCGCTAAACACCGGTATTTTTAATTTTTAATGATCATATACTGATGTGTCACATTGTCATGTATTATGATATTGCCAAAAATGTAAACAAAAATACCATGTGACCATAGAATAATCATCACCGGCAAAGGTACTGACTTGCTCCATTCCGTGAGCTTAACAGCCTATGCTTTAACATGAGATTATTATACATCCATGCACCGATGTATGCACGGAGCATGCAAGTGAAGCGCTAGCGTTTCGCGGTCATTTGAAGAACTTAGCAACTAAAAATTAACTATTTATTTATTGCTATTCGTTCAGTTCTTTCGCTCTTCATTATTATTAATTGGTGATTTGTTCTTGCGTCTGAGAAAAATATTAAATTAACAAAATAAACACAATGACTGAAAATAACGAATGTTTTAGTAAATTTTAGTTACTAAAGTTTCTTAAATGGCAAATAGCTTCCTTTGCAATAGCCTGTGTAGCTGAATAGTGAACGAACACACCTCTTATTGACTGTCGACTCGACAATTAGTTCTTATTGCTCGATATGTATTGGTCCATGTAATTTATTTGTTATATAAATATAAATAATATCAAGGAAAACCATTTTTAAGGAATTAATGTTGCTTGAAACATAATTTTTTGGCAACATTAATTTCTTAGCTCCATCCTTTCCTTAGCTACTGCTTTTCCTCGGACATTTTCTATTTATTAAACAAATAATATACATGTCATTTTATTTTTAAAAGATGGAAATGTCCAAGAAAAAGCAGTAGCTAAGGGAAAGATGTAGTTAAGGAATTAATGTTGCCAAAAAATTATATTTTAAGGAATTAATGATTTTTGGAGTATCATACAATCATACGTATGATACTACATAAAGTGTATGATAGTTGAAACTGCCCTCTTTTTTTATAAAATGAACTAAATGATTTATTGAACTCTCACTCACACCACTGTACACAGCTGTCAAACTGTTTTTTTCTTATTACACGATAAATAATAAATAAATTCATTAACGTGTATAAAAAATATTATTAGAATTAAAACATTATACGAGATAATAATTTAACAGTTAATATTATGACTTTAAAAAATTAGCTAAGGAGTTTGCCTGGAATATATTAAAGTATGCCAATATGATGAAAGAAGTCAACTTGGCAAATAGGTCTCCCGGATTAATATAATACGTTCCTCATAAACAACGATAGGGAAAATATATTTGAGATATTGAGTGCTGTTAAATTATCCGTGTGATTATAATCTCATAATTGCTGCCCAGATAACCACATACCAGTAATCTACTGGTAGCTACCGGTAATTTTCATTGGAAATCTACCAGTAAGACCTACCAGTAATCTACTGGTAGATAACTGGTAGGAACTAACGGTAATTCCTACGAGTAACCTACCAGTAGATTACTGGTAGGACCTACTGGTAGATTACTGGTAAGTCTTTCCGGTATCTCCTACCAGTAATTTACCGGTAGAATACTGGTAAGATTTACCAGTAGGTCCTACCAGCATTCTACTGGTAGGTTACTCGTAGGAATTACCGGTAGTTCCTACCAGTTATCTACCAGTAGATTACTGGTAGTTTCTGCCAGTCAATTAATTCGCAGTTTGAAAACTAAAGATTTAGCTATTGATTGTATCATTAGTTGTAGCCTGATTGTTCGTGCTCAATTTTCACTTTTACGGCCATTATGGCGCTGCGATGCGCTTGTTGTTTGAAGAACTACAAAGGCACAAAATCTCAATACAGGTGCCTATCTATATCATCACTGTAAATAAACAATATTTATTGGGGCATTAATACAGTGATGATATAGATAGGCACCTGTATTGAGATTTTGTGCCTTTGTAGTTCTTCAAACAACCGTACGTCGCTAGCGCCATAAGTGAGCCGTAAGTGAAACGGAACTGAGCCGAGACGACCATCGAACACAGCTAATATATGCTCGGTGACACAAAATAAATTCAGAGCATGATGATTGAACAGGAAATAAATGTAGAAACATATATAGTTTTGTGATGAATATATAATTTTATAAATAAATTTTTTGAATAAAATCTACATGAATAAATATATTGTATATTTTGATGAAAATTTTATAAAATGGATTAAATATAATATAATTAATAGAACAGGAAAATTAATTATTATTTGTAATGTTTTTTTTTTTTTTAAATGTCGATCTATGCTGCTCCGGCTGTTTTAGTTTTTTCAGCCCTACGATTTTTGGTACTTTTGAATGCACATTGCATGAATTTGTTGAACTCTTCATCTGTTGGCTGACGTTGTCTAAAAATACGTGGAACAGCTTCTGAAAAACCAAAGAAGGGTGCTCAAATATTATTTTATTTATTATTAATACATATGTGATATTTTTTTTTAAAACCAACACCCCCCAGGGAAAGCAGTAGCTAAAGAATTAATTTGGCCAGAAAAATTATGTTTTAAGCAACATTAATTGAGGGTCCGGATGCAATAACCAGTCGAGCGCTCGAAGACAAGAAAACGCTATGTTTCGGTGGGTGGAAAATAAGAAAAATTAAAATTGATAAATCAGAAAAATAAAAAATACAGTCGTTAATAGAATTGAAAAATACATATTTTTTGTCAAATAAATTTTTTTGAATAATAATTAGTTAACGTGATAAGAAATAAAAACAAAATTTTTTTTTTTGAAAAAAATACTTTTTTTTAATCATATAACTCGTGACAACTTCTTTAAAAATTAATAAATCGACTTGAATTTTTGACTGTAGCTTCATTATAAGCTGCCGATTACAACAGTATGAGCAAAAAACTCATTTATTTATATTGTTTAATTTTTATTATATGATTGTTTAACGTCGAGGAAAAATTCAATCTGTCTAACTTTGAATGAAAAAAGAGTCGAAGAAATTTAAAAACTGAGTAACTTGTCAGTGGCAATATTGTTGAGCAGTATATCAAGAAGTTTTATACGAATTTTTAGATATTTTTAGTAATTATTTACCAAGTTATTAATTTAACAACAAATTGCGAGTTGCCGTTAGGACTATATATGCGTGGTCTTCGGCCCCTTCTCTCGTGAACGCCTAAGCTCGCGCGTCTGTTTATCCATATAAATACAAGCAGTATGCGCGCTATTTGTTGTTAAATTAATAACTCGGTAAATAATTAATAAAAATATCTAAAAATTCGTATAAAACTTCTTGATATACTGCTCAACAATATTGCCACTGACAAGTTACTCAGTTTTTAAATTTCTTCGACTCTTTTTTCATTCAAAGTTAGACAGATTGAATTTTTCCTCGACGTTAAACAATCATATAATAAAAATTAAACAATATAAATAAATGAGTTTTTTGCTCATACTGTTGTAATCGGCAGCTTATAATGAAGCTACAGTCAAAAATTCAAGTCGATTTATTAATTTTTAAAGAAGTTGTCACGAGTTATATGATTAAAAAAAAGTATTTTTTTCAAAAAAAAAAATTTTGTTTTTATTTTTTATCACGTTAACTAATTATTATTCAAAAAAATTTATTTGACAAAAAATATGTATTTTTCAATTCTATTAACGACTGTATTTTTTATTTTTCTGATTTATCAATTTTAATTTTTCTTATTTTCCACCCACCGAAACATAGCGTTTTCTTGTCTTCGAGCGCTCGACTGGTTATTGCATCCGGACCCTCAATTTCTTAGCTACATCTTCTCCTTAGTAATTCATTTATCGGTGAATAAAACACATGGAGTTTATTATTAATAAATAAAATACATGGGATTTTTTTATTTATTAATTTTATTATTTATCAAATTCCATGTGTTTTATTTACAGATAAATGGATTACTAAGAAGATGTAGCTGAAAAAATTAATGTTGCTTAAAAGATAATTTTTCTGGCCACATTAATTTTTAGTTGTTATATTTTTATTTTATTACTGCTTTTCCTTGGAAATTTGTATTTTTAAAAAAATAAATTTACATGTATTTTATTTATAAAATAAATAAAAAATGTCCAAGGAAAAGCAGTAGCTAAGGAAAAGATGTAGCTAAGGAATTAATGTGACTAAGGGATTATTTCCTTGAAGAATTATGTTTCGAGGAAATAATTCCTTAGTCATATTAATTCCTTATAAATAAAATACATGGCTGCCAAAGAATTATGTTTCAAGGAAATAATTCCTTACTCACATTAATTCCTTAGCTACTGCTTTTCCTTGGACATTTTTTATTTATTTTATAAATAAAATACATGTAAATTTATTTTACAAAAATACAAATGTCCAAGGAAAAGCAGTAGCTAAGGAAAAGATGTAGCTAAGGAATTGAGGCTGCCAAAGAATTATGTTTCGAGGAAATAATTCCTTACTCACATTAATTCCTTAGCTACTGCTTTTCCTTGGACATTTTTTATTTATTTTATAAATAAAATACATGTAAATTTATTTTACAAAAATACAAATGTCCAAGAAAAAGCAGTAGCTAAGGTAAAGATGTAGCTGAGGAATTAAGGGTGCCAAAGTATTATGTTTCAAGGAAATAATTCCTTAGTCACATTAATTCCTTAGCTACATCTTTCCCATAGCTACTGGTTTTCCTTGGACATTTTTTATTTATTTCATAAATAAAATACATGTAAAATTATTTTTTAAAAATACAAATTTCCAAGGAAAAGCAGTAGCTAAGGAAAAGATGTAGCTAAGAAATTGAGGCTGCCAAAGAATTATGTTTCAAGGAAATAATTCCTTAGTCACATTAATTCCTTAGCTACTGCTTTTCCTTGGACATTTTCTATTTAGTTTATAAATAAAATACATGTAAATTTATTTTCCAAAAATACAAATGTCCAAGGAAAAGCAGTAGCTAAGGAAAAGATGTAGCTAAGGAATTGAGGCTGCCAAAGAATTATGTTTCGAGGAAATAATCCCTTAGTCATATCAATTCTTTGGCAGCCTCATTTCTTTAGCTACATCTTTTCCTTAGCTACTGCTTTTCTTTGGAAATTTGTATTTTTAAACAATAAATTTACATGTATTTTATTTATAAAATAAATAAAAAGTGTCCAAGGAAAAGCAGTAGCTAAGGAAAAGATGTAGCTAAGGAATTAATGTGACTAAGGAATTGTTTCCGTGAAACATAATTCTTTGGCAGCCTTAATTACTTAGCTACATCCTTAGCTAAGGAATTAAGGTTGCCAAGAAATTATTTTTTAAGCAATTAATGTTGCCTAAAACATAATTTTTTGGCAACCTTAATTTTTTAGCTACATCTTTTCGTTAGCTACTGCTTGTTCTTGCGATTTTTATTTTTGTAATGACTAAAAAATATAATATTTCATTTTTCGAAAATAAAATCCCCAATGAAAAGATGTAGCTAAGGGAAAAATGTAGCTCAGGAATCAATGTGGCTAGAAAAATTATGTTTCAAGCAACATTAATTCCTCAGCTACATCTTCTTCTGGGACATTTTTCTTTTAAAAAAAATAAATTTTTTTAGCTGCATTTATACTTTAGCTGTATGCCGTAAAATATTAATTTATTCATATTTATTCATATTCTTATTATAATTTGCAAAGTAGAATATAATTTATAATTAATTAATATTATTACAAGCAAGCGTGATATTTATTACGGCAAATACTCTAATGCTGAGGCTTTCAGGTTCATTAAAATGATTTACCAGTAATCTACCAGTAGACTACTGGTAGTTGATACCAGTAATTTTTTACCGGAAATTTACTGGTAGATTACTGGTAGTTCCTACCAGTAATTTTTTACTGGAATTCTACTGGTAGGTTACTGGTAGTTCCTACTGGTAGTATTTACCAGTAGAATTCCAGTAATATACAGCAAGCTAATGAAACTATCTTTTTTCCTGGCATTTCATGATGTTCCTTAGAACCTGTCAAAACCCTCCTTGCCTACATATCATGTCTATTATCTCATTTTTTTTTTGTGATTTTTGGGATTATTCAAATAAAATACACACAATCATTTTTCGTTAGTTGATTTATAAATAAATATTAATAAATTATTGAGATTACATATTATGTTGGATATTGACATGAACGTTTTTGGGCGCCAAATATGTGTACAATGGCGGATAGGCAAAATGGCGTCAGTAAAATAGTTTAAGAAGTGAAATGTAGAGGCGCTCTTAATGTATGATACATGCCGCAGTCCAATTCACAGGGCATTACAATTTAGGGCTTTTTTCCTCTACTGGCGCTTGTAGAGCTTTTGTATGTGAAATCTATATAAAAAAAATTTGACAAGCGCCATCACCGGCAAAAAAAAGCCCTAAATTGTAAAAAATTTGCCCTGTGAATTGGACTACCGTATGATAATGGAGATGTATCATACTGTATGATACAGTATATGATACTGCTGTATGATACACCGGTATCATACCTACCCAACACTGGTGACAGCTTATGCTTTAACACAGTAAAAAAGCAAAGCTTACACTCCTTATTCACCTCCATGATAGAAGATTACCATGAAGAATAGAGAACAGGAGGACGAACTTAAATGGGGCTATCGAGCCAAAAACGCTACAAAAACCAACAAAGTGAATTAGTTCTATTTTGGCCGGTAGATAGCTCTGCTGCGAGGTTTGGACCACTTTCAGTTGTAGTAGTTACGTACGTGTGATAATATATGAAACAGTATCTTCACATGTGTAGGTGCAATGTTTATGTTTATTTATCATTGTTGATCATATCAATGTGTGAAGTTAATGTTTTTTTTAATAAACAATATATTTGATAACTTTTAACAATTATATTTTAAATTTTAATTACTAGTATCATATACCGGCACGATCAACATATTTTTCTCACTAGATATTTTAAAATTTTAATTCAACATGCTATTTTAAAAAACTGTGCATGTTAGGTTATGCTGACAGTAGTGTTAAATAATTTATCAATAATATTTATGTTTCAATGTAATAATAAGGGAATTATTATTAATAAAGTATTTTCAAATAAATAAATACTGTCAATAATAAACATTGATAAACAACGACACACACACTCAGCAGCTTACAGCTGTCAGTTGGGTGGTCCAAGAGCGCTATTTCGCCCTCTTGGTATACATTTTAAAACTAATTCACGAGTCGATTTTTATACACATTTTTAGCTTACGGAGTTCGTCCTCCTGTTCTCTATTCTTTACGGAGATTACCAGAGATTACCCTCCTTGTAGACCTCCATCGGTGTATATGATCGATGTGAACTCCAACGTAACACAGAAAAAATGAGCTCTCTTGACATGAATTACATTTAGCATGGAGGTTTGACATGAAGTTTTTCAAGTGCCGCCATCGAAAAAAAAGGCCCTAAAGTGTATAATGTATTTTGCCCTGTGAATTGGACTGCTGCAATAGTCTCGCAAGGCTTTTAAAGGCTGATTTCCACCAAAATTCTAGTAATTATCTACTGTCCTAGTGATGAAAGATCTTGCTGCAAAGTGCAAGATCTTGCAAGCATTTCTATAGCGTGGAGACACCGCTTAAAGACCATATATTTAATACTACTATATTGCGCATCGCCTATGCTTTCCCATAAGTGGAACGCTGCAGTCCAATTCACAGGGCAAATTTTTCACAATTTAGGGCTTTTTTTCGCCGCTGATGGCGCCTGTAAAAATTTTTTTTATATAGATTTCATATAGAAAAGCTTCACAAACGCCACCATCGGAAAAAAAAACGCCCTAATGAGAACATCCTCTGGGCTCAAACTCACGACAAGCAACATTTTGCTTGTAAAATGGACTGAGCATGCGCAACAAGTTGGGCAGTGTCGAACTTGTAAACATGGCCGTCCTAATTCTCATAAAACTAGTTATATATTCCTAGATGACGTGATTTTTATAGTAATTTGGCTTGTAGCGCATGCTCAGATCCCTCAGAATTATGTCGGCCATGTTTACAAGCGAAATGTTGCTTGTTGTGAGTTTGAGCCCTGTGAATACGGGTGCTGGGGTGCATTCCTTTAATAAAAAATTTTTTTTCGTTTTGCAATTTCGCCCTGTAATACCGACTAAAAACTAGAAACAGAAACAACGACAAAAGTGATAAATTTCTCTATGCAATATTCCAGGCTTTACAGTTTACGATAATGTGTGGTACGAGCTATGTGACAATAACAAACAATCACAACAAGTCAATTTTCTATTTATTTCAGTTTGATATAAACATTCAACAGTTATCCATCTAATAATTGGAAGCCAAAAAAAATAATGTCATGAGCCAGTACTGCCACTACAAGAAACAGCTCTTTCCTATAAAATTTTGGCCGGTATTACAGGACAAAATTGCAAAACGAAAAAAAATTTTTTATTAAAGGAATGCACCCCTGCAGTTAATTCACAGGGCAAATTTTTTACAATTTAGAGCTTTTTTTTGCCGGTGATGGCGCTTGTAAAATTTTTTTTATGTAGATTTCACATACAAAAGCACCACAAGCGCTGCCAGTGAAGGAAAAAAGCCCTAAATTGTATTGCCTTGTGAATTGTACTGCTGTATATTTCTACCATGATTAAAACGCCGCCCTATAGCCGTCATATGTGAACTATTCCTGCCATATCGCCAGCACCCGTATTCAGCAGTCCAATTCACAGGGCATTACAATTTAGGGCTTTTTTTCACCACTCACGGCGCTTGTGAAGCTTTTGTATGTAAAATATATATAAAAAAAATCTTTACAAGCGCCATTAGCGGCAAAAAAAAGCCCTAAATTGTAAAAAATTTGCCCTGTGAATTGGACTGCAGGTATATCCATTTCTCGGACGAAAATAAAAATCTACTGCGCAGACTATCGGTGGCCATCTTGTTTGCATGTGTGTAAATCTGTGTGTCCGTCATATTATTATTATTGTACTGTTAATTATTTATGTATGGCATGCTTAAAAGTGACATTAATCATGAATAAAAACTTTAAAAATATTATTTGATAGTTCGTATTTATAGATGTTGCAACATAATTAGAAATTGATCTTTTACTTTTTCACAAAAAACAATTAGAAAAAATAAAAGAAATTTTTACATATTTAGTTAACAAACTAGAAGTTTAGCTATATAAAGAACAATATAAATATTGCACTGGATGCAATACAATGTTTGGTACATTGAGTTTTTAATGAGCAAATTATAGAATAAAAAAAAAAAAAAAAGAAAAATAAGTTAAAAAAAATATGTAACAAAGCTTAATATGTATTTTATTTTTTTTATAATTAATCATTTGTTTATGTATTTTTATTATTTTAATCTTCTATTAAGATCATCTTTAATATGTACACACACACACACACACACAGTTCAAAGAAAATAGACGACATGGGGTGCATTCCTTTAATAAAAATTTTTTTTTCGTTTTGCAATTTCGCCCTGTAATACCGGCCAAAATTTTATAGGAAAAAGCTGTTTCTTGTAGTGGCAGTACAGGCACATGACATTATTTTTTTTGGCTTCCAATTATTAGATGGATAACTGTTCAATGTTAATATCAAACTGAAATAAATGAAAAATTGACTTGTTGTGATTGTTTGTTATTGTCACATAGCTCGTACCACACATTATCGTAAACTGTAAAGCCTGGAATATTGCATAGAGAAAAGCTGTGTTCGATGGTCGTCTCGGCTCAGTTCCGTCTAACTTACGGCTCACTTATGGCGCTAGCGACGTACGGTTGTTTGAGGAACTACAAAGGCACAAAATCTCAATACAGGTGCTTATCTATATCATCACTGTATCAATGCTTCAATAAATATTGTTTATTTACTTTATGCAAACAGTGTCATCATAATAATCTATTACAATGAGTTGATAAATATATAATCAAAATGAATATAGAAAATATAATTCAGGTGAGAGCAAATAGTGAATGAAAGAAATAAAAATGAAAATACAAATTTTGGAGATGGAATTATTATCTGTGCTATTGAACAATAATTTTTTATCTTTCATACATAGGAAATAGATGAAAACAATCAAAATAATATTATGAACTCATTTTGTTATTACAAAATTAAAGTTTTAATAAATAACAATAAATTTTGAAACGACAACGAACAACAACAACAATCGTCATTTCGTCAATCAACAATATTTATTGGGGCATTGATACAGTGATGATATAGATAGGCACCTGTATTGAGATCAATTGAGATTTTGTGCCTTCGTAGTTCTTCAAACAACCGTACGTCGCTAGCGCCATAAGTGAGCCGTAAGTGAGACGGAACTGAGCCGAGACGACCATCGAACACAGCTAAGGCAAATTTTTTACAATTTAGGGCTTTTTTTTGCCGGTGATGGCGCTTGTCAAATTTTTTTTATATAGATTTCACATACAAAAGCTCGGCTTGCGGCCCGGAGCGCTAGTTTCGGTTACACCGTTCAGGGTGAACATCCAAAAAATAAAGTCTCTTTCAGCTCATTTAGTCCGTAATAGGGATATTGAATGTTGGTAAATATCCAGTTGGCACTATGTCCGACTTGAATACTTTACGTAAATCAACTTTTCCTATTTACATATTAAACTATTTTGCTTTTATCCGATCTAATGTTATGCCACAAGATGAATGATAAATAAGATATATTTATTATGTTTAAGAGTTATAATTTTCGATGATATATTTTTTTTTATTTTCTCGTATTTTGTAATAATAAATTTATGACACTATGTATTTCTATTAATTAGCATATTTTAATTTTTTAATTTTTTAAATTCATGTTATTACGATATTTATCATAATATATGAGTCACCTTTTAACGAAAAATAATATTCAATAATTATACCGAATACGATAAAAATCACTAGTAATTTTTTACGAGTTTGTGTCTATGAGTTTGTGTCTATTCATCGTCTGAAAAATAATCCGTCTTATACTTATATGTAGAAATAGATTACAGACAACAAATAATCAACGGTAAAATCTATCGTAAAAAAATTGGTTCATCCATATACATAGAGTACTCTTATTATCAAATTCCGCTAGTATGAATGAGCCAAAAACGATTTTATTCAAATGTATATATAGCTAATTCTACTTTTCTATATTAAAATTATTGTCCGTTTGATTGATATAGCCGAATAACAATCTATGTATATTATTTTACAACCTCTTTCTGTTTTCAGATTCAATCAGCTAAGCCGATCAATAGCTTTCTGAAGTTGTATCTTTATTGTCTAATCATATATTCATTTGTTCTATATTTTTCGCAATGTATTTTCTCCGTTTGAATATATTAACCATTATAGAGTTTCTGAAATTTAATAAAACTCTAGTGATGATTCCATCATAATTATGTAACACTAGATTTTTACAATGCTCAGATTTGCATTTGTTATTAAAACGAAATACTAGAAATCCTGATTCATCCGCAAAATTAATCGATAAATAGGGCCCTGTTTTACTAACTCTTTTGGCACAAGATGGCGACACCATTCACATTTATTTAAAATTTATGTTTGTTATTATTTATAACATAAAAAATTTTTTATTTACAATTTAAGGCTATGTATAATAATAATAACAACAACAACAACAATAATAATAATAATAATAATAATAATAATCGTAGAAAAACTGTACGCCTAAAATTTCTGCCTCATCGACGGTATTTTTTGGGTGATAAATCATACGGCGGATGAATCAGGATTTTCACACTTTGGATTTTGTAGAGAACCGTATAATGAAAAACCATTATGTACATATTTGTATTAACGTTGCATGCACACAAGCGGTCAATAATCTGATTATATTATTTTCACTTTTGACTATTGTTTATTCTTAAGATTGAAAACTTTAACGACTCAGGGTGAGAGATGATTTTCAGTGTCGTATGGCTATAAAATTGGTGTAACAATACAATAGGCCTAAGGTACAATTATACGATGCTTAAAAAGTTCCATAGCATTTTTATAGAATTGTTTATTCGGATTAACTTTTTTGATTGTGCACAAAAAATAACAGCTTCCTATTTTCGAAAATTTGGTGTAGAAATAGAATATTAATTTTATTGAAACAATATTTGCGGACACATAACTATTTGGTTGTTAAGTGCAAATTCAGAATTCTATTTTATTATCGTTTATAAAGTGGCATTTAATTCTTTATCAATATTTATTAAAATGATAAAAAGTTGTAGAATAAAATTCGCTTTTATCACCAACTCGTATTAAGAGAATCAAAAGTTTAGTGTGATAATATCATATATTTTCCAAATATATGAACAAAAAAAAATTATACTTTTATCTAATAATATTTTTAGTAAATATTATCAACTCACATGAAACATAATTTTTTTTTAGTAAAATTCAGTAAACGGCAAAAAAATGTTTATCATTTTCAATATAATGCAAACAACAATATTCGGAATCTCTAAATTCGTCCTAATCTAATTTATGAATGATAATTATATACGTTAATTAATAATTTCTATTTTTAAGAGTTCGGCCCAACTTAAGAAAAGTTCATTTACGAAGCTTACACTTCAGAATTTGGAAAGATCCGCTAGTTGGCTAAAACATTACGGCGGCAACTTGTTCTAGCTCACAATAGATGGAATCGCAATATTATGTCAGAAGGACTTTTTCATTTACGGTGTTTTCTGATTCCCGAGGATTGAGACATGGCGCTGCAGGCCGCAAGCCAAAAGCTCTACAAGCGCCGCCAGTAGAGGAAAAAAGCCCTAAATTGTAATGCCCTGTGAATTGGACTGCCGTAAGTGAGACGGAACTGTATTCAGAGGATGTTCTCATTAGGGCTTTTTTTTTCCGATGGCGGCGCTTGTGAACTTTTTATATAGATTTTACATAGAAAAGCTTCACAAGCGCCACCATCGGAAAAACAAAGCCCTAATGAGAACATCCTCTGAATACGGGTGCTGAGCCAAGACGACCATCGATTGCATCGAACACAGCTATTAACTGGCTTTCCTGGCTCTCTTTACGACACGACGCCAATGAACACACGTGTTTATTTTGTAAGTTTTATCCATATTTTATCAACACAATATAAGTATGGAGAATATCGTACAGAAAAAAAATTCCAAAAAACCGTTAACTAAGAATGACCTCGAGCTTCTTGACAAAAATGTGAGGCCACGTTTTTTTTACTGTTGAATTTAATTTCACTACGTCCTAGGTTAAAAATATTTTATACATATTATTCCATTGTTCCAGGATCTTATTGATAGAATATTGCAGTTGGATTCACATATTATACAATTAAAAAATGTAATCAAAAAATCTGGTGAGAATCGCAAATCTGGTGCGTCACAAACATCTGCAAAATCTTTCAATTTTTCCCAGTAAGTTACTAAATTTGATATTTAAAAATAGTTTCTTATATTAGTAATAATTGTGTTTTTCTCAATTAATAATTGTGTTTATCTTTTGGTTCACCTTTGACTTGATATATGTACTCATGTATAATAAACGATATCAGACATTCAAAAGTACATATACTGATCATTTGCTGCATAGATCCAAGTATTATATCATGCATAGTCGATAACATCATGTGAATTTTTTCTGCATATATTAACTATTAATCGAAATCTTTATAACATTATATTTGATATTTTGACATTTATATTAATTAGTATTGTTTTCTAGAAAATCTAAGAGACATATCCTACTCAAGTTTTATTATCTTGGTTGGAATTACAAAGGATTTGTTGAACAAGAAGATACGATAAACACAGTAGAGCATCATATTTTTGAAGCTCTCAAAAAAAGCTGCTTAATTGAAAATCGTGAATCGTCTAATTACCATCGATGTGGTCGAACTGACAAAGGGGTCAGTGCGCATTCCCAAGTAATATCTTTAGATGTTCGAAGCGTATTAAAAACCGATGATCAGCACAAAGTTAACGACGAGTTACCATACAGTAAAATATTAAATAGAATACTTCCTGACAGTATAAAGTGTATAGCATGGGCATCGGTGGGATCAGATTACTCAGCGAGATTCGATTGTAAACATAGAACATATAAGTACTTTTTTCCTCGAGGAAATTTGAATATCGAAGCTATGAGAAAAGCAGCAAGTCTACTGATAGGGCTTCATGATTTTCGAAACATTTGTAAAATGGATGTAGCCAATGGAGTAGTGAACTTCAAACGAACAATTGTTGATGCACAAATTATCTGTTCAAACAATGATCAATCAATAACTGCAGGTGCGTTATCCCTATAACAGTAATTAGTTAATTTATTATTACTTCAAATTGAGTATCACACGATGTTTGTGTAGGCTATGACATGTGCTTCTTAATCATTAAAAGTAAAGCATTCCTTTGGCATCAAATAAGATGTATCATGGGAATACTTTTTCTCGTAGGCCAAGGAAGAGAAAAATCTGATATTTTTTCTCATTTGTTAAATGTTGAAAAGTGCCCACGTAAACCTCAGTATAGTTTAGCTCATGAATTGCCCTTAAATTTATTTCACTGTGACTATGATGATGTCGATTGGTTCTACGATGATCAAGAATTACATGTTGTTATCAAAAAATTACAAGAAGATTGGACAATGAATTCCATAAAGCAAGTTTATTATTTAATTTTTAAGTTTTTAGTTAAATTAAAAAATAGGTAACAAATATTTCTTTCGATCAAACAGGAGTGCGATGACGAGGAGTATGCTTCAAAATCTTGAAAATCTTACCAAAAATAAAATCAGTTCAAATAATCAAAGTGATTGCCTGATTCTAGGCGTCCATTCAAAATGTTACCAGCCATTGATGAAGCGAATTACTTGTGGTCAGTATGAGTGCCGTACTGTTAGAGTATTTTAAGTAGGATTTTAAAAGTTAGTTGAGTAACATTAATTAAATTGGTTGTTGCAGAAAGCCTCGAGAATCGTATCAAGCATTTTGAGAAAAAACAAAGAATCAATATTAAAAATGTGTTAAAAGAAAATGAATAAGTCTAAGACAACGTTGCTGTTTAATTTCGGTTGAAACGTAGACCTTACAGATCATAATAGCTATAAAGTTGATCACATAAAAATGATACGAGCAACTATTAAGAATACCTGTCCATTGATAGAATGGAATAACTGACGATGAATGGATAGTTTTTATTCAAGAACATACGCAATATTAAGAATGTCATTTGTTTAATATGGATCAACTGGAAATTTTAAAACTTTAAATTTCTATCAATATCAAAACTGCAAATAATTTTCTAACCCAACTGCGCATGATCAGAAATTGCTTACGTTCCGTTAGACTCCTATTGGTTCTCTTTGATAAGATATTTTCATTAAACGCATAATAAATGATAATGATTGAATAAACTGTTTTTATTGAATGACAACTCCAATTTAAGAAATTTAATAGGTGCGTTCTTTCGTCAATTTTTTGTTGGCGCATCATGACCACGCATTTGCGCAGAAGTCGAGAGTCAAGTAAAAGTTTCAAAGTGTGTATGTGTGCGTTACTCACCCACTGAAAGATATTAAAACTGCAGTCCAATTCACAGGGCATTACAATTTAGGGCTTTTTTTCACCACTCACAGCGCTTGTGAAGCTTTTGTATGTAAAATCTATATAAAAAAAATTTTTACAAGCGCCATCAGCGGCAAAAAAAGCCCTAAATTGTAAAAAATTTGCCCCGTGAATTGGACTGCTGGAAGCCGAACTTCGTGTCGCCGAGAGAGAAACTCAATGGTTGGCCTGTTGTCCTTGTCGGTACAGTCGTTGACGTGAAGGCCCTTGACGACGTCAACTATAATTGGTTGAGACTACTGAAATATAATGTAACTTTTATACCGTGTAGTACTAGTTTGTTTTAACGTTGACGGTACAAGATTTAATGTGCGCATGCGTGAGTGAGAGGGAATGCCAACCAATATATTGCTATCTCTGGCGACACTCCGTGCATTGGCTAAGCATAGGAGTTCACCTTCCAGTTTTATTATATTTCAATGTACTCACCCTTAAAAACAATTAAAAACTTACGTGTGTTACGTACTGGTATTTTAATATTTAAACATATAATTAATTAATAAATAATATTTGGTAAATTCAAGGGATATAGAACAATATCGAGTAGCACATAAATTTTTTCTTTTTATTTTTAATAATTATATTTCACTTTTAGCATCATGGACATTTTTTTTATTTAAATATTATTTACTTTTTCAACATAAATTCTCATTTTTTACCTTTATTTTTCTTAGCCACAGTTGCACTTTTAATCAGCAACTCTATATTTAACATCCGTTGAATTTATTAATTATTTAGAAATATATCTCAGCAACAATTAAATGCTGACTATCATGAGAACCATCAATTTTGATTGGTCAAAGATGTTACCACCTAAGATCATCCCTACTTTTAATTTAAATTTTTATGGGAATTATTATTTATAATTTTTAAGGAGCTTCACTCTTGCGACAACTTTCGTTCTATTCAAATCATTAAAATTAAATTAAAATTCAAAATTAAAATTTAAAATCAAAATCAAAATTTAATCAAACACATCTGATAAAAATTAAATAAATAAATTGAACTTTTACGTTTTGAATAAATAACATTTTTCGAGTGAATTTAAAATTAATTAATATTCGTGATAAATTATTATTTCCTGTGTTATTTAACCTTCCATAATCTCATATAAAACATTATTGACTGTGACATTTCTCCGGGGTGTTGTTTTCTGTGCTTTGAGTTCATTTTACGTTTGGATTATTCGAGACTATCAACAACAACAGGCGACCATCCAGATTGACACGCTCTCAACAACAATTGTTTCGAATTATTCTTACAACAAAAGGTAGATCTACATTTATACACATTCCCTCCTAACCCGTTACCCTGTAGGGAATAACAAAATAAGATGATTTTTAATTATAACGTGAAATACCAAGTTGATTTATTATAATTATTCTATGATTATTTACTTATTAAATTTTGGCTTTAAACATTCTTTCTTTTTTTGTTATTTCATAGTTAAATTTTAATTTTTCAACTTGGCACGTAACACGTGCTTTTACAGCTTTTGCGCAAATGCGCGGTCATGATGCGTCAACAAAAAATTGACGAAAAAACGCACCTAATGCCTGTTAGGTTAGGACAGTTTCACATGTAATAATATCTAGTGTAGAGGCGCTTTAAATGTATGATACACGGGTATCATACTTACTCAACACTCATGGTAGAAATAAATTTTTACCATGCTCAACACTGGGGAGCGTTCGATAGCTGGCCGAGGCCAAAAATTCGGCCAATTTCTCATTATGGTTTATTTCATATGTTTGTAGTGTCAGCACTGCTACATTATAATTTCGAATATTTAAATGGGATTTCCTCGTGGTGAGTTTTCGATTTATCAAGTTGTCTTTCTGTTGGCCCAGGCCGAGGCCCTCGGCCAGCTCTCGAACGCTCCCCAGGTCTCTAGTCTTCTTGAGGTACGTTTCAAAACCTCGTTCGGTTCGGTATATCAAGATAGCGGCGATTTAAATCAAATATATGAAAATTTTAAATTTTAATTTATACTTTTCTATATTAGTGTCAGTTAATGTATTTTTAGTAGAGAAAGAAGAATAATATAAGTTAGTTATTTTTTATTCTAATCAATAATAAGTATAAGTGATTAATTTGTTATTGCGATGAAAAAAAATGGCAAAAAATACACTGAAATTCGCCATCTTGATATACCGAACCGAACAAAGGTTTTGGAACGTACCCCTGGATTAACCAAAAAGACTTTAATGGGTGCATTCCTTCAATAAAAAATGTTTTTTCGATTTGCAACTTCGCCCTGTAACACCGACTAAAAACTAGAAACAGAAACAACGACAAAAGTGATAAATTTCTCTATGCAATATTCCAGGCTTTACAGTTTACGATAATGTGTGGTACGAGCTATGTGACAATAACAAACAATCACAACAAGTCAATTTTCTATTTATTTCAGTTTGATATAAACATTCAACAGTTATCCATCTAATAATTGGAAGCAAACAAAATAATGTCATGTGTCAGTACTGCCACTACAAGAAACAGCTTTTTCCTATAAAATTTTGGCCGGTATTACAGGGCGAAATTGCAAAACGAAAAAAAATTTTTTATTAAAGGAATGCACCCCAGACTTGTAAAAAAGACATTTATTTATAACAATAGCACTAACTATTAATAAACAATATTAAATTAATCAATTTGAATGACTTTTAGAGACTTTTGTATTATTATAATTAATTTTTCGCGTGAAAAAAAAAAAAAAACGCATCAATCTCTGGAAATACAAAAGCCAGAGTAAAACCAGACAAAAGCCAGAGCAAAGCCAGAGTAAAGCCAGACTTGTGAAAAAGACATTTATTTATAACAATAGCACTAACTATTAATAAACAATATCAAATTGATAAATTTTAATGATTTTTAGAGAATTTTTTATTATTATAATTAATTTTTCGCATATTTTTTGTATTGTCACGAATCGATGTTTTTTTTTTTTTTTTAAGCGAAAAATTAATTTTAACAATAAAAAAGTCTCTAAAAGTCATTAAAATTTATTAATTTAATATTGTTTATTAATAGTTAGTGCTATTGTTATAAATAAATGTCTTTTTTACAAGTCTGGCTTCACTCTGGAAAAGGTCTGGATTTACTATTGCTTCACGCTAGGGATTTTTGTGTTTAGCCGATTCAAGTCAACCTCAAAACGTCAAAATCTGTCAACTTTTACATTACTTGTTATACTTATATTTATCTCTTTACATCAATATTATTGCTAAAAATAAGTTCAATAATAATTTAATCTAAATAATATATCCATATAAAGCCCAAATTTACGTTTGATATCGTTATTATTCTGTTTTTATTATCTCTGGCTTTGCTCTGGCTTTGGCGACAAAAGCGATATCGTTTTCTTCTGGCTTAGCTCACACCATTTCCGCCAGGGGTACCATATTTTTCCAGACTTTTTATAAAAAATACAGAAAAGTACAGAAATTTTTATTCATTTTTTTTTTGCCTTTTTTCCCTCAATATTCTGTACCAACAGATGATATATAAGTAAAAACCGTTGGAAATCTTGACGTTGTTTACACTTGCATGCATACAAGTGTGTACAAATATGTTATACATGTATTTGTGTGATTCGTATGCCAATGCATACATGGTCACTGATTCATTTTTATTTTTCAGTGTATGATAATTAAAGATAGTGTAAAAAGTTTAATTGATTGTAGAAAATAAATAGTGGTATTGGGGAAGTTATTTTATTTTAAAATATACTGTTATTTTTTTTTTTCATAATTTTTTGTTTTGCAATATACGTGTATCATTTCATTTATTTAACAGGATTGGTCATTGTGCATTAATTATCGTGATTTATAAATATATGTATAATTTAAATTAATACATGAAAATTAATTGAGTTTTATTAGGTTAAAAAAACTTGCGTATCACATTAATTTATATATGCTAAGTAATCTCTTTCAATAAATAAAATTTATCGTAATTTTTTTTATACGTTATTCATGTTATGTGAATTAATTCAAATTGATTAAAATCGAAATTTTAATTCAAAACTTCATTAAACGATAGTCTAAGATAAGTAAAAAAAAATAAAAATTCAAAAACTTTTGATCGAGGGGATGGCTTGGTTGATCTCAAAAAATAATAAAACCGCCCTATACCCCTGTGCTTACCTCCAAAAAATTAACAACTTTAATAATTTATTATAAGTAAACAAGGTCATCTAAGACAAAAATGAAGTGTAAAAAAGATATTTTTTGCATAGAATTGCTTTATATAAATTATATTGGTCTCCAATTATTTTGACTTTGCTCTGATAACGCCTTCAGATCAATATACTTCAAAAAATTTCCACAATTTTTGATAAATTTGGACAAATATTGACTCGAAGGAACAGTTGAATTCGGCAGTTTGATTATTATTGACAAAAGTTTATATAATTATTTCTACCTGGTCCTTTTTTTTATATCTTCAATCATATTATTATATCATTTAAACACAGCGATTTTCAACGGCTATAAATTTTTTATTTTAATTCATTCAGTCATACATGAAATTCGCCACCATCAAGTTTTTCATCGGTGATCCAGGATACAAATTCGACACACGTTGCCCGTTTTAAGTATATCATATTGATAAAAAAACCTTCCATGATGCCCAATGAAATTCCACAGATTATGTCCAGAAAATAATGTTTTCTCAAAAGAATTCTCGATAAACATATTGATATTGTCCATGAAAAAAATGTAAGTATGAAGACTGAAGAAACGGGATGAATGCTGAAGAAGAAGAATGTTATTAATGACGCCCTCGAAGCATGACCAGAAGGAAACGAAAATTTGTCGGGTCCTAGTTCAAATGAGTTTTTATTATCAGAAGGTCGTCGTCGGCGTGTTACAGCTTTTAATATCGCTACTGTCAATATGTCGAACAACAATCCTTGAACAAATTATAAAAAGTACGTTACTGGTTTTCATGAATACAAGACAAAGCTGGTGAAGCGAAACGATTGAATATTTCGTTCTCAACATTGTTCACTCAAAAACGCTGTGTATTTACAGCTATCAGTAAATGATCATGAATTCCAGCATTTATTCCGACTGAACGTTAGATGTGTATTTTCATACAATCCAAACAATTTTAATAAGTCACTCAAGTATTCGTATACGTATTTCATTGGAGAAAGAAATTTATAGTTACCTATTAATAAATTAACTTGCATTTGATACAAATTTTTGTTGTTTGCAATCCATATAAAGGCTAGCCAGCCAGAAAGCCAAAGTAGTCCATGCCCTGAAACCTACACTTACTGTTTTAGTATATGAACAAGTTACAACGCTACAGGCAAATGCATTGTAATTTTCATTAGAGTACGTTTACGTTATATAAATGTTCTTTAAAATATTTTAGAACTTTCGAAAACTACGTTTAAAATTGTACTCATTAACTTACTTCTAAAAATTTATAGTAAATTTTGATTTGTCTCAAAGGCAAGAATCGTTCAGTTTGATTGACAAAAGCATCAGTTAAGTGAACATCAGTTGTCAAAACTTTTTTTAGCAAAGATGGTATTTCTCTCCGTTCTGTTTTCTGTTTTACAAAACAATGTTATAATACACTTCTGTGAACTAAATGTAACTTACAAATTTGAAATATTTTTAAATTTACCATTTTCATTCTATGGACTGAATGGGGGTTTTCGGTGGTATTTGGTAATCACTGGTTGGTGTACTTATGTATTTGTATTTTGTACTTATGTACTTGAATCAGGGCCCTGAGGACTGGGGACCTGGGGACCGTTCGACCACGTTTGTGATGGCAATTCGTCGGTGTTAAAGGCAAGAAGACTAAGGAGCCTAGTGATAGGCAAATGGGACAAAATATGTTGTATAGAGCTTCTCAAGCCAATTTCTGATTGTTCTCACGTAATGCTAACTATTTTTAATATTGACCAGTTTATTATTCGATCATCAAATGTCGAAGTATCAGGTTTATCAATTTATTGATTACATTTACTGTGATGATGATCGATGTAACGAAAATTAACAAGTAACATAAAAATATTATGTAATAAAATCATATAACTTGTGACAATAAATTTGGCATTATTACATTTTCATCTGAGCATCACGCGATTTTTGAGTTGCTGACTTAGATAATACAGCATGAATCATCAAAATTATTGTCTTGCCACATCTAGTTTTGTTCACTATTGACATTATCAACAATGTTTGATTTATTGTATGAAATAATCAAATTATATTCTTGATATAGTTACATTGTTATATCACATTATGTTGATCCTGCAGAAAATACATGAAAATAGCAAAATTTATTCAATGATTATCAGTTAATAAATAGTTTTACAAATACATCAATGATTGTATGTTATCAATTTGATAAATGTTAACATACAATTAATTTGCGTATCAAAGTAACGATGTGAAACTTATTTGGTATCTAAAGGTAAATCATGGTTCCAGCACTGATGAAACTCTGAAATATTTACGAATTTTGTCATGTATATAAATTACATTGCTATCAACAATTGCGCCATAACAATATTTTCAATTTCATTATAGAACAATATGCCAAATTGAATTTAGAAGCCATAAATAGATTTCACATATATACTTAAATTGTGGCCACTATAGCAAAGTTTTTCGACCAAGTTCTATGACCAAGAAGACTAGAAACCAGGAGAGTCAACTATGTACATTGGGAATGGGACAAAATATGTCGTGAAATAAGGCTTGTACATTTGGCCACAGAGAGACGCTTTCGGCGTCTCGCGAACCAAAATTGTTCCCAATTGTTGTTGATATTTTAATGCTGATTTGTACTATTTTACGTATATCAATTTGATGTCAAAATACGCCACAAGTTTGTTATCTAAATTTATACAATTAATTGATTGTATGTAATAATTTTTGCTAAAAGAAGGATGTAGCTAAATAAATTATTTCGTAGTCTAAAAAAATTGCTCAACTATTCGCCACAAATATTTTAATTTATTATAGAAAATGTTGCCAAGAAATTAATCAAGACAACATATAAATTTATTTGGCCACATCTTTCCCTTAGATACATTTTCTAATAGCTATTTAATCGTTTAATTATGGAAAATATTTTCTAAGAAAAGGATGGAACCAAATAAATTAACAGTCTATTAATTCTTCAATTATTTGCCACCAATATTTTGATTTATCATATATAATAATTTATATATGATAAAATAATTGATTTAGCCAAATAATCTAATTTGTAATTATATCATATGATAAATAAAAATATTGGTGGCAAGTGATTAAGGAATTAATTTAAATAGACTGTTAATTTATTAAGTATATGTATTATATGTATTATATTCAATACAAGTGTGCATGTATGCGTGGTTCGTGGGTCGACAACAGCGCTGAAACGGCGTTTTTATAAAGCCTGCCCCTGTGTAAAAGTTTACGACGTTTTTGGTCCCATCCAGCCTATCCCCCACTACAGGGAGTTGACTCTCCTGGTCTCTAGTCTTCTTGTCTATGACATAGCGCTATGGAAGGAAAAGTTCACATATGACGGCTGTAGGGCGGCGTTTTAATCGTTTCTTGAAATTGTTTCAGCTGTACCAACTTGCTTACAAACACATAAAAAATAAATAAAAATATAACCTTTCTTATTCGTTGACAATTTGATATTTTGACAGTCATTATATATATATGTACTATACATGTGTAAATATAAACAAAGAAATTTATTAACAACGCTATGTGGGTTATTTAGTTTCGACTTCTATGCCATAGTCCATTTATTACCAGAAACAACTGACTTTTTCAGTGATAACTGGGAATAATCTAGATGTTTCTGGTAATAAATGGACTATGGCATAGAACTTGTTCGAAAAACTATGCTAGTGGCCACACGCCTTAACCATTGTTGTTGTATTTTTTTAATGTTGGCTGTATCAAAAAAAACTAGTGTGAAGTTAGCGGTTCTATGCTGAAAATGCTGCAGTCCAATTCACAGCACCTGCACCCGTATTCAGAGGGTGCATTCCTTTAATAAAAATTTTTTTTTCGTTTTGCAATTTCGCCCTGTAATACCGGCCAAAATTTTATAGGAAAAAGCTGTTTCGTGTAGTGGCAGTACTGGCACATGACATTATTTTTTTTGGCTTCCAATTATTAGATGGATAACTGTTCAATGTTTATATCAAACTGAAATAGAAAATTTAAATAGAAAATTGACTTGTTGTGATTGTTTGCTATTGTCACATAGCTCGTACCACACATTATCGTAAACTGTAAAGCCTGGAATATTGCATAGAGAAATTTATCACTTTTGTCGTTGTTTCTGTTTCTAGTTTTTAGTCGGTATTACAGGGCAAAATTGCAAAACGAAAAAAAACTTTTTATTAAAGGAATGCACCCAGACGATGTTCTCATTAGGGCGTTTTTTTTCCGATGGTGGTGTTTGTGGAGCTTTTCTATGTGAAATCTATATAAAAAAAATTTTGTCAAGCGCCATCAGCGGAAAAAAAAGCCCTAATGAGAACAATTTTGCCCCGTGAATACGGGTGCCGGGCATTACAATTTAGGGCTTTTTTCCTCCACTGGCGGCGCTTGTGGAGCTTTTATATGGGGACGTTCCAAAAATCACTCGGAAACCCAGAAGTTCAAGATTGTGATCATAGAAAATTTTTGATATTTTGTTGTGGCAGACATGATTTTTTGTTCATGTATTTTTATAGGCACAAATCAATAAATTATTATTGTTCAATTATTAGTAATAATTATAGAAATACTTTTTACAACCGTAATAAGTAACAAAAGCAAATGGCATATGCAATATGGCTGTTTTTGTTGTTTACAATATCTACAGTAACCTCTAGTCACTTTTAAGTTTATTTTATCACTATATTTTTTCATCTACTGCGCCGGTCCGGGTTTCCGAGTGATTTTTGGAACGTCCCCTATGTAAAATCTATATAAAAAAAATTTTATAAGCGTCATCAGTGGCAAAAAAAAGCTCTAAATTGTGAATACGGGTGCTGCGTGCATCATTTTTCCAACATAGTCCTCAGATAGTCCTAGGATATAGTGACACAAGTGCAATGGCATAGAACTTGGTCGAAAAACTATGCTAGTGGCTACATTCCTTCATTTTTTTCTAGAGTGAATATTAAAGCAGTGTCTCCACACTATAGAAACGCTTGCAAGATCTTTCATCACTAAATAATTACTAGAATTTCGGTGGAAATAAGCCTTTAAAAGCCTTGCAAGACTATCGTAGCCAATGGGACATGTTCCATTTTTTTTCGTGCAAGATCTTGCTGCAAGGGGTGCATTCCTTTAATAAAAAATTTTTTTTCGTTTTGCAATTTTGCCCTGTAATACCGACTAAAAACTAGAAACAGAAACAACGACAAAAGTGATAAAATTCTCTATGCAATATTCCAGGCTTTACAGTTTACGATAATGTGTGGTACGACCTATGTGACAATAACAAACAATCACAACAAGTCAATTTTCTATCTATTTCAGTTTGATATAAACATTGAACAGTTATCCATCTAATAATTGGAAGCCAAAAAAAATAATGTCATGTGCCAGTACTGCCACTACAAGAAACAGCTTTTCCCTATAAAATTTTGGCCGGTATTACAGGGCGAAATTGCAAAACGAAAAAAAATTTTTTATTAAAGGAATGCACCCCAGATCTTGCTGCAAGAACTTGCATGAGATTTCTATAGCGTGGAGACACCGCTTTAATAGGTGTGTTCGTTGGCTTGCGGCAATGTCTCCCGGTTCCAATGTACGAAAAGTCGCGACAACAAATATTATGTATCCCCAGAATCTAGTTACCACACAATTCCAAGTCAAAATATTCCTAACTCAATAAAATTTTTTCAACAAAATTTCTAAATTCCGAGTTTTGTAATCACAACTTTTTCTTATCACAATAATATGGAAAAGACAATAAAAATAGTCTATTTGTTGTTCTTTAGTTTTGAATTGTTAATTAAATGATAATTAATGCAAAATTATTGTAATAAAATTGAATTGGAAACAACATAAAATTGATACTTATAATTATATTCAATCAGCTAATTCGCTGAATAAATTATTAGCTTGAACAAAAATTATACACGGAGAGAAAAAAATATTATGTTCTACTATGCTACTGTAGTATCGGTGGATGTTTTCGGATTTTTGATAAGATATAATATTTTTTTTATATTTTTTATATTATTTATTTTATATATTTTAATAAAGGCACATAGTAAATTAAATCATTTGTAATCAAACTATAGAACAAGATTTTTTTTACTGAAGACATAGTCGAAAGTACTAACGAAATCTCTTTTTTTTAATAAACTGTAGATACAAAGTGCTATGTGTAAATTAATGTTTATTATGTTAGCATAGTAGAATTGACAATTGACGCTCGTTAAAATAATCATTCGGTACCTAAATTCAAACAATGTTATTTATACTACTCATCAATTTTAAAAAATACGATCATTCCCGATTTAATTTTTATTGTGTGTTTTATATTAATTACGATATATTTGAAGCGAATTTTACTATGTTCACATGGTAAAAAATGCAGAAAGACGAAATACCAAACAAAAGAGTCAATTTTACGTTAATTCCAGTTTAGTCCCGTAGCTGAGCGGTCTAAAGCGTATCCGACACCACGTCAATACATACTTCGTCGGTTCGATCCCCGCTCAGAGTGTGAAAAAAAAAAAAAAAAACAAAACAAAAGCTTCTGCGTTAATAATACAACAGAAAAAAAATTGACAAATTTGTAAAATATTTCTTTAATCAAATATATTTTTGACTATACAACATAGTACTTTTTATTTTAAACATGGCCATTTTTACGATTGAGTATTATGATACTTACTACGTCTGATTAAAATTCTCAAACATAGTAAAACTCACTGTTTACATGATAAATGTTGCTAAATTTCCCAAAACATCCACCAGTAGTCCAGTACTATAAAACATAGTAAAATCCAGTGTTTTTTTTTAGTAAAACCTAATATTTTTTTCCCTCCGTGTAATATACATATTATCTATGTAACACAATTTCTTTTGCACACATAGTGCGAAAGACACTTTTTCTCTTTCAGATGATTTTCTTTTGTGCATTTTGACTGAAAATCATGTCGGTACAGTTGAGTTCTATTGTTAATTGTATTGTCTCAGACGATAAGTGAGCTGTTGAGCTGAACTGTTGTTCAGTAACTCAGTTTTCAAAATCAAGTATGATTATCATTAATTAGGGTTTGATTATTAAAAACAATAAAGTAATTTATTATCAGTTATAAATTTTATTTTCATTTGTATTGCCTCATAACGTTCAGATTTAGCTTGTTTAACACAATTTATAAACAACATTTGGAAATATTTGACCGAATTATAAAACTGATGAATCAATAACAGCAACAACAAGTAGTAATGGACCAGGTACTATTTTATTTGATAAAAGTGGACGATAAAGACAAAAAAAATTATGTTCAAGAGCACCAGATCCGGCAGCACTAAAAAAAGAAAATAAAAGTATGAAATAAAATTAGTATAAATAATAACAACTCGATAATTAATAAAGAAATTATGCGTGTATATAGGTGTATAGGTGTATATTTTCTCTTTTTTTTATTCCAACAATATGACTCACTTGATCAATTGTATTTGAACGACGATTTGGTTCAATCTTTGCGTGAAATATATTACTTATATTGTATTATACATCGATGAATTTATTATCATATGTATTTTTAATACTTTTATTTGCTGAATAATTTGTTGCATAACGTCATAAAAATGGATATTTTTTCATACAACCAGAACATATTAATACTTCTAATGATGTATCATCTGGTATATCATTATTGCAATTAAGATGTTTTCAATAATACCAATTTTTACAAATAATACACTGCATCATTTGATCATTTATTATTTCTTCTGGTGAATCTGGATCACGATATGGATATAGACGTGAACAAATACAATAAATACCATCAATACCATTATGAGTGTGTTTATTTTCAATGTTCAATCGTGCTTTTGCCTGAACAATAACAAAATTCATTATTAAAAGTAACATAATTTATTCGACAAGTTAATAAAAAAATTAATTACCTTGTCTAGAATGCATTTTTTATTGCCAAAATTTGAATCGCCACAGTCACAACGAAATGAACGTTTTGTATAGAGGTCAATGAATTCATGGCCTTTATGACGACGAAAACTACATGCCAAACAAACACCAGCTTGTTTTTCATCATCACCAAAGCAAGATGTTTTACATGCATACAATGCTTGTCTTATATAACCCTAAATATAATCAACATAAAATTAGTATAAATAATAACAACAACCAGATAATTAAATATTAATCAATAAATTATGCGTGTATATAGGTGTATATTTTTTCTTTTTTTATTCCAACAATACGACTCACTTGATCAATTGTATTTGAACGACGATTTGGTTCTATATTTGCGTGAAATATATTCTCTAAAGTCATTTGTATTTTTTTCAAGCCATGTACTACCAACACGTACTTCACGATGTGAATGTAACTAACGTTGAAATTTGAATGACCTTTTATTATTTCACCAGTACCTTTTAAACCACGTCATAAAAAACCAGACATTACTATATGTATTTAATACATCATCAATTACCATAATGATGATGAAATATTTTTATGATTTTTTTTATTAAATAATGTTTGAGATGATGATAATTGTGTCATTGCAACAAGTGTACCTAGTAATTGGCTTCTGGTATAACTTATTTGATATTTTACACTGATTTTTATTGTTTATTTTTTTTATTGATAGAATATTTGTTATTATTTATTGGTGTTATTTGTTTATACATACATTGTGATTATTATGACAAGTGATTATTATTGTGACAGGTGGCTCACGAGTCACGACGCCAATGCCGTGCAAGTAGCAAAAATTAATTGCGCAGATACCACTGCGCACTCTTAATTAAAATTTTAAAAGTATAACCAGCCAGGTATATCGAGCCTGATTAGTTTTATTCACGATTTACAACAGTTAAACTTATTTTTTTTTATGTCGATATATTAACAAATTTATCCATTGACAGCTTAACTTGCTTAACGTGTTCTTTCCTTTCATGAAACCTACGAACAGTAAGGAAAATTTTAATCGATTATAATTTTCTTCATAAAGTTGGTATTTTATAAAGTCGTATATATATAATGCTTACAGTAACTTTATTGAATGCTATAATAGGGTCTTGACAGACGATGCAACGCAATGCAGATTCATTATTTATAGCAAGTTGTCGGAGTTTGTAAGTACATTGCTTACAACAATACCAATGATTGCATGGAATCGTCACGTATTCAACAATCCTATTCAAGCATATTTTACACTGCGACATATTGAGATCACGAACTGCAAGTATAAATCATAATAAGTATTTTCTATCTGATAAAAAGAAATTCGCTGCAGCATTAATCAATAATATTAATTATAATTTAACTTATAATAAGTATCACAAACAAAAAATTTGTTAAAGCTTACATAATAAGATTGGAACAAGTTGGCCATTTCCAAGAGTCAAAATTGGAAGCCTTCCAAAATCTGGAGGCATTTCCTCAATAACAACTGGGTTCAATGGAACTAGAGCATCTAAAATAATGAAGTATTTTCATTTCTAATAAGTATTTGAGTGTAAGTGAAATTCAGAGCAAAAAAACCAAAATTTTTATTTAAAAAATGCACCGATTTATTGGATAATTGACTTACTTATGTCATGTGTTGGAGCTACAACAAAGTAATCTACATCTGCAAGGCTTTGGACGAGTAGTTGTTTTTGGTATGCTCTCAGTAAATGATTAGAACAGGAGAAAAACTTGGGAATATCAAAAACACCATTTTCATACAGCTCCCAACATCGCTGAATTATCTTCTCCTGCATGGCATATAACGTTTTTCGACAGGACGTCGTACATGCTCCAAATTATCAAGAGAAATCACTTCAGATTTTACCACTGATACCATTGTGACTAGTTTTTCTAATATATAAAATTTAAAAATATGTTTTAATTATAATTTAAATAAAGAATATTATTTGAATAATCCAACAAGGCAATAAAAATTGGAAAATATATTATTTTTAAAGATATATCAGTCAATTTCATATAAAAAAATTAGTTGAATTATTCAGGCTTAATCAGGCTAATTAAGGGCTCAAACTCACGACAAACTAACATCGCTTGTAAAACGTACTGAGCATGCGCAACAAGTTGGGTTGTGTCGAACTTGTAAACATGGCCGTCCTAATTCTCAAAAAACTAATAATATATTCCTAGTTGACATTATTTTCTTAGTAACTTTACGTGTTGCGCATGCTCAGATCCTTCAGAATTAGATCAGTCATGTTTACAAGCGAAATGTTGCTTGTGGTGAGTTTGAGCCCTAAGTGTAAAGATATTTATAATCATATACCAGTAAATTTTCAAATTGGTGGTCGACGACCAATTTTACTCCTCAACGTACGGTGATATGCTTCAATTGGATTGTTTGTCCGGCGTTTGTGACCAAAAACACAGAAGTTTCTGACACCTACTCGAGACAACCAATACCTGCTGATATACTGCAGGATATTTTTAAAAAAGATTTTTTGCTCTGGTGTAGCATTGCTGACGAGCCAATCGTAAGCGGCTTGCATGTCTTCTGATGGAAGCAATGGCAATGCCATTAATTTTTGGTAAAAATTTTTGCCTTGATCCCATTGCTTTAGATAATCCCGTGCACGTTTGCTTTTTTTGTTGAGTCGACGGGTTAAAGCCTAAAAAATTATATATTCCTTGGTAGGAAAAATCTCTCGAGATTTTCTCCAAAATTTTATACACAATTGAGGCTTCCGGTTTTCACATTCAAATCCATATTATATTGTTAAATAAGATAAAACTAATCAAATGGCAACAGCTACAGATTCACAACGTTTAAAATTGTGTTAAAAAAGTCTTGGTACTGAAGTTAAGGAAGCATAGGAAAAAATAAACGTTTAAAAGAAGCTAAAAAAATGTACAAACATCAAAAATTGAAAGTGATACATTAAATGCTGAACAACAACAATTATTAAAAGAAAAAACTAAAGATAAAGAAAAACATCATAAAAAATTAAATGATTGAGTAAAAATAAAGATCAATGTCAAGCAACACGTAAAGAAGAATATCGTCAAGAGGGTATATTTCAGCTTAATTTATTTGGTTTAAAAGATAATTTAGATAGCTATATCTATCACCATTGTTGAAACAAATAATTTGGTACAAAAAATTTATAATATATGAATGATCAACGTTTACCTGATGAAGTTACATTTATACCATTTAATCGTTTATATGTTAACCATTATATGAAAATGCCATACATACTAATGACATCGAAATTAAAATATGATATAACATATTTTATCGACAAAAATTGAAAAAAAAAAAACAAAATATTAAACAATTAGCAAAAAATATCATGGAAAATTTTAATTAAGAATTAAAATCATCACCTACAGAATCACTTGGTAAATAAATGTAAAAAATATTTGTCTACATTCATATCATCACATTGGTCTTAATGTTTTTTAAATTAAAAAAAAATCATACTCACTTTTTAGCTATGCTATCATATATAGGTCTAAAATCATCCATCGAAGCTGTGGTTGAATTTTTTAAAGCTTCATGAAATTCTGTTGATTGCTTCATATCAATCGTTGGTAGATGGGTGTGTTCACCGAAGACAACAAATTCTCCGCTTGATAGCTCATGCCCATAACTAGAGCACTGATGGAAGGCTCGTTCTGAGCAATAAAAAAGTCTCCTAATAATAAAGTAAAAAAAAAAAAAAATTACACGTACGCAACATATACACGTATACAAATTGATAATATTAATCAAAAAATTGTATAAGACTTGTTAATATTAATGACAATATTGATTATGTTGTTTCATCATTGAAAACTGTTAAAAAAGATAATAAACCAAAACAAATAGATGGTTCATTATAAAAATTAGATAATAATCATAATAAAATAGTAAAAAATGTATCATCAAAAACTAATTTTATAGATGATTTTGATATGGACATCGATGATTTTACAGACATTGATTTGATACAACAAAATGCATTAACTCCATTGGCTGATAAACCAAAAAATATTGATAAGGCAAAACTAGTTGATGTTGTTGAATTTGTTTAACACCAATTTATGGTACAGATGTTGTAAGTATTATTTAAAATAGCTATCTTGTATTTTTATTGATGATGATCAACCAATAATTGCTGAAATGTTTTTTTTTTTTTTTGTATAATTAGATGATTGGTGTTGGCACTGAACAAGCTGAACTATCAGCAAATAATAAATTTTGTTCATTACTTGGATTAAATAAAGAATCATGGGGTTTTTCTTATAAAGGAAAAATTCAACGTAATGGTGAACGACGTGATTATTCAGAACAATTTTATCAAGGTTCATTGGTTGGTGTTTATTATGATTCATAGAAAGGAACAATCGAGTTTTTTGTTAATCGTAAATTACTTGGTATTGCATTTACTGGTTTATATAATTTAACACTTTATCCAATGGTGTGTTCAACAGCTCCTAAAAGTATCATTAGATTATCACAATGTTTATCAATACAATCATCATTACAAATGAAATGTTCAATGATGCTTAGACCAACTGATTTTACATATTTAAAAACTACATTTCCTGGTCTTCGTTATTTAACTAAAAGTCTTTTAACTGATATTTTACGAAATGGACAAGGTAAATTATTAAATTTTAAATGTATTTTAAACAACATTATTCATTTCAATAGTTTTCTAAGCACTAATTTGATTAGAAAAAAGCAAAACACAAAATTCATATTGTCATAATAATGAATCTACAAATTGTTTAAATAAATCAAATAAAATTGATGTTTCGAGTATATTAAACAACAATGAATTTTATAAACTTTACCTAGAGAAAAAGTTAAAGAAAATGAAGATAAATTAAATGACAATAATGATGACAATAATACAAATGAATATGAAAAAAATACAATGGCAAATGTATTTGAAGAATGAAATGTTGAAGCAACAAAACTACGTTCCAATTGTAAACCAGTTTATAAAAATTATGCATTTGATCGTGAAGGAACACCATTACAATCTGAATATCTTAAAGTTAGATATTCACCTAAATTTCCACCAATTGAATCAACATATTTAATAAATATATTATCAATAACAGAGCCTTTAACACGATAAAATAATGATGTATTAATTAAAATTTGTTATATTTAACATGACTTACCAACTGATACTTTTTGATTTAAATTTAAAACAATAGCCATCAATAAATTTTTTATTTGATAACGCCATTTTTCACCAATATAAAAAAATATATTTAATACATGAAAATAAAATAATGTATTTTATAAATTTATAAAATAATAAAATAACAACTGAGTAAAAAAGAGTGGGAAAAAAAAAATAAATGAAAATCTACTAAGAATCTACTGAGAATTTTAAGAGGGGAGTCAATAATACATGGGGTTTTATGATTTCTACCACCACCAAACAAAAAAATTGAAGGTGCAACTTTTCAGTTGTCACCATGTATCTTCTGATTTTGTCAGTCACTCATCAGTTGTGGTCATAAATTGTCAGAGCTTAATTTAAAATAAAAATTGAACACAAACTATTTTAAATATAAAAATATATAAATATCAATTAATTATTATTTGTCAAAAATATTTTATTTTTAAAAATAAAAATAATTTATAAATAAATAAATTATTTTATTTAAAAATAAAAATATGCCGATCGAACATAATGGATATCATCTTGGACGAGGATGTCTCGTTAAAAATAAACCTCAAATGCAGTAAGTTGACTCTTATTTTATTTTATTTTTAATTAATTTTATTTTAATTATTAATTATTATTTTTTGTTTTGATTAATTCATTAATATTCGCTTTTGTTTTTTTAATTGTTACAGACATTTATATTGTACGAGTCGTGGACTGGGCCAATGTGAAGTAACTGGACAACTGAATTTGAACACTCATGAAATTGTCATTACTGGTGATCATAATCATCCACCTGTCAAGTACGAAAAGCAGGTCCAGGAGTTCAAAGATGATATGAAAGCTCGAGTTGAAACATCATTTAGATCACCTAAATCCATTTATGATGCCATTTCATCATTACCCAGGTATTTTCAGTTATTTAACTATCTTTTTTCTATTCTTTCTATTTATTTTTTTATTTTTTTTTTAATTCAAAATGCGAGAAATTATTTTTTCTTTTCCATCTTTATTATTTTTATTAATTTATTAACCTCTTGGATTCCCGGTATTCTTTCCCGAATATATATGCAGCTGTTTTTTTTTTTTCTTTTCAATCATTGTTTTATACGAATCAATCCCAAGAAAGATTGTGTTTTTTTTTCTTTTTTTCTTTTTTTTTTTTTTTGACAATACAATAAACAATATTTTTTTACAATACATTTTTTTTTCTTTCAACATAATATTCATATTAAATATATACATTTTTTTAATATTTTAAATTAAAAATAATAATTTGGCTTCAGCCATAAAGATAAAAAAAATTTCTTTAATACATTATATGCATTTAAAAAAAATAATATTTGTTCAAAACCTGATTCCTTAATTTATTTTCTTTTGTTTTTCAATTTCTACAAAGACATAGTAATATTAAAAAAAAATTTTTTTCAACATAAATAAATTACTTTATAAATTGATTTTTTGAAAAAATTGATTATTATTTTTTTCTTTTTTCTTGTTTATGGCTATTATTTTTTCCAACGTTTTTTAAAAAGTCTTTTTAATAAACCAATTGATAGTTTATCAGTAATATCAGTGATTCGATCATATTAAATATATATGTCTATTTTAAATAGAAAAAAAACCAACAAATATACAACAATTAATTGTTTTTCTTTTTTGATAAACATAGAAGACATAGACTAAAGATTATCACCGATTTAGGTCGACAGTTGAGGTACATACGTTTAGGAAATATATAAATTTTTTTTGTTTTTTCTCTTATTATTATCCCAATCGTAACAACAAAGGAATCATGATAAAAAGATTTTTTTTTTTAATAGCAAAATACAGATATACATATATCTATTATCAAAACAATTTATTGATATATTTATTTTTCAATTGAAAAATATTTTTAAAATTAATAAATATTTTTTTATAACTTTCTTCTCATTTAAATCTTTAACTTGCATAATATTTATTATAAAAAATATACTTTAATACTGTCAAAAACACCATTTTAAAATAATAATTGAGAAAAAAGAAAGAGGAAAATATTTTCTAACAATTTTCCACACTGTGATATTAAAATATTTTTAGTTGGTTAGCCAGTTTGATCCCCATAAGTTGATATTTTTTCAACAATTTCCAGTCCCTCAACAACATACCAAGTATACCAGTAATATTATTATTTGAATATAATTGTGATATACAAAATTTTTATAAATTTAATTCATAAAAACACAAACGCACCATTTTCAATTAATATAAGACATTAAGAATATTTTCATTTTCTAATAAACTATCATTAACAATAATCAATGCTTCGAAATAAATTTGAATAACATCAAATAATTTATTTCGATTTTGTATTCAATGATAATAAAAAAAAATCATCAACAATATTTATATAACAGTCTGCAATAGTAACAAAAACATTAAACTACAATTTGTAAACTACTGGGATAGAAAAAAACAAAAAAAAAAAGAAATACATTATGTTTTATTAATTAATTTTTTCTTGTTTTAAACTTGATTTAACCAATTTTCGTTTATTATTATGATTCCCCCCGTGTCAAGCAAAAACGAGAAACAAAAAAAAAAAAAATAAAAAAAACGCTTAGCTTATCTATCTATATACAATTCGTTTACAGATCGTCAATTAAATTTTCATTTGTCATACTTCGATATTTTAGTCAAATCACAATTAGAAAAAAAACAAAATTATTTTCATTTTTTTTTTTTTTTTATAAGACTTGAATCATTTCATATAACAGAAACTCTATATAAATTATAAAAAAATTAGATAAATAGTATAAATATATCAGTCTGACGAGGTGACGTTTTATTTGTTGACTCCTTGAATTCAAGATCTTTTTACTTTTATATTGTATTCTATTTTTACGTTCTATGCTCTCTCTCTTTCTCTCTTCTTTATTTTAGAAAAACCAACTTTATCCAGCAGTTTTTTTGACCTGGCAAAACCATCCGCATTACAACATGAAGTTTTGTTTTTTTTTTTTTTTTTTTATTACTATTATTTTACTTTATTTTATTTTATTTTTTAATTTTTTTTTTTATTTCTTCTGCTACTGACCAAAATCGACCAACGATTTTTTCTCCTTGGGAGTTTAAAATTATCTACTTTTTATATACCATTCATTAGAAAAAATATTTTATCAGTTAATATTTTTTAAAGTCGATAAAATATTATATAGAAAAAAAAAAACCATTTACTTATCATATCAAAATGCTTATATTCATTTATTATAATTCCTTATAATTTATTTCGTAATTGGAGAGTGTATTTATTTCGTAAATTATAAAATGCACGTGTCTTAAAATTAGCTCAGATGAATTTGTTTGGCGGGAAAGATGGTTGAGTGCGTGAGTGGGTGGGAGGTTTAAAATGACCAAAAGTGTGGCAGTATGGCAAGAGGACAAAATATATATGTATAAGTTGGGATGAAAGATGTTGTTGTTGGAGAAAAAAAAAAAATAAATATACACGTACGAAAAAATCGTATAGAACAGTCTGATAAGGCTGTCTTATTTCTAGGTCTTATACGCTTTGCTTATAAGAATTTGGTCGTTTTCCAATAAGAAAATTTTTCTCCACTGACAAACTGATTCTTATAGGATAAACCTGTAAGAATATACCATGTAAGACAAATTCCTGTAAGAAAAATTCTTATTGTTATGAAATCCTATAAGAATTGTTTGATGATGGGTCCAATAAGACATTATTCTCCAATAAGACATCGTTGACTTATCAAAAGACGTCTATAAGACTTATCCTTATAAGACAATCCAATAGAAAAATATACCATGTAAGACAAACTCCTGTAAGAAAAATTCTTATTGATATAAAATCCTATAAGAATTGTTTGATGACGGGTCCAATAAGACATTGTTCTCCAATAAGACATCGTTGACCTATCAAAAAGCGTCTATAAGACTTATCCTTATAAGACAATCCAATAGAAAAATATACCATGTAAGACAAACTCCTGTAAGAAAAATTCTTATTGATATGAAATCCAATAAGATTAGTGTCAAGATCTTATAGAACAAATTCATGTAAAGCATCTAATGTAAGTAAGTAAATAAGTAAGTAAATAAGTAAATAAATTATTATATTATTATTATTATTATCATTATTATTATTAATATTTTAAGCAAACAATGTTTTTAGATTTGATAAATGTTATTTATATGTATTATATTGAATTTTTTTTCAACTTTTATAAAAAAATCATGATATATCAATAAAGGCACTCTTCTTACGATATAATATTATTTTAATTGGCATTTCTATTACGACGTCGTCTGCAAGTTTTAGCTGCATCAGCACAGATGCCAGTAATGCCAGCATTGCAGTCTGCTCTTACTGCATTGGGCATAATTTCTTTTTTGATATACTCTGCAATAACAAAAAAAAAAAAAATTGCAATATATTGTATTACATTAATAATAAAATTTAATTAATAACAGTTAAATAATTAATAAATGAGAACTTACGAAAAATCGCTTCAGTAATCCGTGAATCAATTCGCGGTAAAGGGGGTTTATCTGGTAAAGCTGGGATACTTGTGCCAGACAACGAATGGACAGCTAGTACGTCTCTTGGTACCAGCATGTTCATAAGTTGTCGACTGACTGATCTGGCTAAGTTCCTTTTTTCAGCTTTCCCATCCAGACAAAGACGACGAAGTTTTGCTTGTTTGATATATACTGCTCCATGTAAGTGAGTCCAAACCTAAAAAATAAAAAAACAAAATCTTTTTTAAAATATAATATCGTTAAAAAAATATATTTTAAATTTCAAATTAAAATTTATAAACTATTGAGAAATTACCCGAGGATTTGAACGATCGATGTTATCTCCTACTTGAATCCCATCTACTTCATGAGAAAATGGTCTATTTTCATCTCGTTCATTCTGAAAATTATGAAGATTTCAATATAAGTTAACATATTATTATTATTATTATTATTATTAATATTATTATTATTATTATTATTATTACCTCATTATTAGCATCATTATGATCGATATTTTGTCTGTTTCGTAAATCATTTTCAACAATCTAAAACACAAAATAAAACCAATAAAAATACTAAATTCTAATTTTAATTCGTTATTATATAAAAATACAGTTAACGTTTTATAGTATATATGAACACGTTATAACATAATTATTATTATTAATATTATTATTATTATTATTATTATTACCTCATTATTAGCATTATCGTGATCGATATTTTGTCTGTTTTGTAAATCGTTTTCAACAATCTAAAACACAAAATAAAACCAATAGAAATACTAAATTCTAATTTTAATTCGTTATTATATAAAAATACATTTAACGTTTTACAGTATATATATACACGTTATTACATTACTACTATTATTATTATTATTATTATTATTTCTACCTCATTATTAATAACACTATTGGCATCATTTCGTCCATCATGTAAATCAGTATGTACCTGATCTAAATCATTTTGAACGATCTAAAACACAAAATAAAAATAATAAAGAAATTTTAACATGATAATTTTTCAAATCATCATAAAATTAAAAAATGTAGTACAAGTTTTACTTTTGATAACTTATGCTGTATATATATATATATGTCTGATATATTAATACCTGATTATTTTCGGTTTTTTGAGGGCATTTGCACGAAGAGATAAAGAAGATGATAGATGTGTAGGCTCACCAATCAAGAGTAGAGAACCCGAATCAAAATTTTTTGACTGATGAATATCAATCTGTCAAAAACGAAAAACATTAATTACATGTAAGTTTTTTAACTTTTAAATATTAAGAAATTCGAGAAAAATAAATTTATTAGTTAATTTTATAGCTAATTTTTAGTCTACGCTATTTATAATCCAGTTATCTGCAAGAAGAACAGAACAAATTCGATTGAATTATCGATATAAAAAAAAAACTGAACATTTACATTTAGAACTATATAAAAAATAAAAAAAAAATAAATTCTTTTCCTACTCCCTCCACTTCACCATTATTTAATAAAATGTCATTGAATTTTTTTTTCTATAAAAATCGAAAAAACTTTATAACTACACTACCTCATCGCTAGTTTTAAGTTCAGATTCTGTAGAACTTTTGTTTAGAGCATCATAAAAACCAGAAGTAATTGTGTTGTTCATATTGTAAGGGCGAAAAATATTATCACGTGTCATCTGGCTAGGACGATTCCAATTGGTTAACTGTGTAATGAAGATAAACATTAATTAAAAAATTAATAATAAATTTTTTTTTCTTTATTGTATGTGGTAAGTTATAAAAAAAAAAAGAAAAAGAAAACAGAAATAAATATTTTATAATTACTAATAAGCAGAAAAATAATAAATAAATGAATAGACTTTTAAACATATAATACATACATTAGTAGGCTGATAAAAATTATCCCATTCTTGATAATTATAGTTAACATCATTTAATGTCGACACAGAATTAATTTGCGATAATAGCATCGAATTATTATTTAAACAATGACCATAAGTGACAGGAAACAATGACTTATTATGGTATGAAGAGTTTCTTATCTAGAAAAAAAAAAAAATAATAAAACAAAGTTTTACAAAGATTTTGAATTTTAATATCAATAGAAATTTAACGAAATTTTTTTAGAAAATTATGATCGAGAGCGAACAATATTTGATTACACTGATGAGCTTGAATAAATAACAATATTTATCTATACAAGAAAATGTCATTTTTTCTTCATTAACACAATGTCTAATTGGAGTCAAGAGAAAATAATATATCGTACGAACTGAGAATGCTATTTAATTTAATTTTATATGAGAATTAAAAATTGCAATAAAATTTTTAATAGATCACTAAGATACAGAAATCATAATAACAATTAAAACATTCTAAAAAAAATTTAAATAGAGCATTATAAATATTCAATTACTCAATTAACATGCTAGAAAAGTTTGACTTAAAAAAATTTAGACATTGTTCAAAATGAAATAAACATAATAATAATTTAGAAAACATAAATAGATTTTAAATTTAAAAAAATTCAACAGTGTATTTTATATGACAATGAATTATTTAACAAGGAATACAAAACAACTAACACCTTCTATTGGTAAATTTTTTTTAAAATAACTTTTAAAAAAATTTTTTTTTTAAATATAAATTTTTATAAAAAAATAGAAAAAAAAAATTATTCAAAGCTCAAAAAAATTAAATAAAAAAAATTAAATAACTATAGTTAAAAAAATTACTCGTTATTACAGAAAAAAAATAATAATACAAATAATATTTTCTTGATGTTATTTTCTAAATTCACTGATAATTAACATTTACTTAATGATTTTGTTAAAAATTATACTGGCACAAAATTTAAATAATTTTATTATGTTCATGGACTTGAATTCACTATAGTATTCATTGAAGTTTGAAAAAAAACAAAATAAATCGATATCATTGATTAACATAATTGTAATTAAATTTTTGAATGTTTAAACTACTGTTAAAATGATACAATAAATGATATAGAACAGTTTACTTATTCTACAAGATAAATGAAATAGAAAGAAGAAAAAAATTATTAAAATCGACATCATAAAAATGTTACAGAAGAAATGATAAATTACATTTGAAAATAAATTGACTAAAAAATACTAAAAAAAGGTTTGTTAATTCCATAAAGTAGATTTTACGAACAGAAATAAATAACCAATAATATATTCAGAAAAAAAAAATTGTCTAGTAATTTTTTAAATTAAAAATTAAAAAGCTGGAATAAAACACAAATAAAAAGTGAAATAAAATGACTAAAGTTAAGAAACTACTTATAATCATGAACAAGGTAAAAATATAAAAATTTAAGTGTTTTGTTTTTAACTTTTAAATTAATAAATGATTAATAAAAACTTACTGGTTTTGGTAAAAACAAAGCTGGTTGAATACTTGAATTTTTTGTTTGTGTTGATAAATTTTCAATACTTGTAATTGGTGTTGAACAAGATGATTGTGGATGTTCAGCATTTACCATAGTAACATTTGAAGTCTAAAAAAGTATAAAAATGATTGAAAAATGAAAATTTTATGATACATACCCTTTAAGAGTTACTCTATATATTAATATAAAAATAATTGTTTCTTGACGTTATTTAATAAATTTATTCATAAATATTATATACTTACTGGTTTTGATAGAAATTTCTTTGACCCAAAGTTTAAATTTTTAAATTGTGTTGATGAATTCAAATGACTTATTGTTGTTGAATCAGTCCACTGTGTTTGTTGAATATTTTCTGGAGTATTTTCTAAAGTCTAAAATAATAAATTATCATTTATTAAATTTTTTCAAATTTTATATCATATTATTTTAAATATTATAAAAAAAAAAAAAAAAAAAAACGAATATTTATATTGAACAGTTTACTTATTTTAAAAAAAAAAAAAAAAAATTAAAAAAAAAAAAAAAAAAATTATTACAATCAACATCATAAAAATGTTACAGGAAAAATGATTAAATACATTTTATAAATAAATAACTTGAAAATTGTAAAATGGAATTGGATATTTTTTTTTCTTAATAATAATTTAAACTAAAATAAATTGAACAATAATATAAAAAAAAAGTTTTACTCCAATAATTTTTTTCTGATTAAGTTTATAAAGGAAAAAAAAAAAAACGATGTTAAAATTTAAAAGCTGTAAATAAAAACACAAAAAAACTAGAAATAATTGTCCAAAGTTAAAAACTATTTAATATTACGTACAAGGTGATAAAATAAATATGTATATAATGTTTTGTCGTTAACTTTTAAATTAATAAAAATACTTACTGGTTCTGACAAAATTGATGCTTATTGAATAGTTGAAGTTGTTGTTTGTGTTGATAAATTCAATATTTGTAATTGGTGTTGAACAAGATGATTGTGGATGTTCAGCATTTACCATAGTAACATTTGAAGTCTGGAAAATCCAATATAATTTGATGAAATAATTCTAATTTAAAAAAAAAAAAAAAAAACATCATGATCTTATGGATCTTAAATTTATTAATTCTATTTGTTAGTTCATTGGAAAACAAAAATTTGATGATACATACTCTTTAAGAGATATACTTGAAATAACATACAAGTATTTAAAATAAATAACGAAATATATTACAAAAGCAAACATAAATTATAAACTAAATCTAGAATTACTCATCATTATGAAAAAAAAATAATAATATAAAAATAATTGTTTCTTGACGTTATTTATTAAATTTATTCATAAATATTATATACTTACTGGTTTTGATAGAAATTTCTTTGACCCAAAGTTCAAATT